>NC_053025.1:65675069-65829641 GCF_003073215.2 Triticum urartu | reverse complement strand
ATCTAATCACTCGTTGCTAGATGAACTCCTAGATGGATCTTGGTGAAACCGTAGGAAAAATTTTGTTTTCTGCAACGTTCCCCAACAGAACGCATCTCCGCCTCCACGCCCACGTCGTTCCTCTGCTGCTGCTGCCGCCGGCGACTCTGTCCCGTTCACCGCGTACACGGTTGACGGGAGAGCAGGCCTCTGAAACCCAGCCTCTCCGGATCCTGTACAGGAGAGGGGCGATTAGGTTTTTGGGTAGCGACTACGCGACTGCTCGCTTCTGTTCATCTACGTCCACATCACCTTCGTCATCACCATGTCGACCGACGCCGACCGTGCCGCCGCTGAGAAGGCCGAGGCCGACAAGAAGGCCGCCGAGGATGCCGCGGCTACTGCCGCCGCCACCGCCGCCGCATGGCCGATTGGAGGGTATACATCGTTTATCCCTCTCATGTTTCTTTCTGTTGTAGTAGTACTAGCGATATGCGTAGATGTTTCCACTATATGCGTAGTACATGCTCTGTTAGATCGTAACCAGTGTGTTGTCAATGATGTCAATGTCATGCTCATGATTTATTCATGGATTAATTTAATCGGAAAACTGCCTATTTTCTTATCAAATTTTACAACCTTTATGAGAGCATTAAAACCTACAGAGTCAGGCACTCCTCCTCATGACATCATTAGACTTATAGAGTTGTTTCTCCAACATGTATAACCTTCCTTGTATTTGCTTAATCACTGGTAACCCGGCCTGAAGTATCCAGTGCAGTATAATGAGATCTCCGTAGCACATCGGAGAATACCTTCAGTTCCTTTTTTTTGACAACAGGCCTCGATGGCATAAAAGAGTAGCTCAACGCACTGGTGAGGCGGCCTGTGGCGCTTGGAAGCCGATGAGGCCGAAGAGCGCCAGCGAGGCGAGCAACTGCAGTATGATAGAGATGGAGGGCGGAACCAGCCATGAGTTGAAGGCAAGTGACGATGTAGGGCGGCTTCAGGCGATTCAGAGTAACGGCGGAATGAGGCGGGTCACTGCATGGCGACTCGGAAGGTAGGCGGCTCAGAACGGCACGGCGGCTCCGCGGTGATGGGACGGCGAGGCCGCAGAGTCGGAGTTGATCCCCTCATCCTTGTGCTCGTCCTGGTCGTTATCGGTTTGACCATCCCCCATTTGTGTCCTCCGGGTCGTGGGCTCGTGGCCCCCTTTTCTCTTTTCTTTTTACTTCGCTAATCCCTGGTGTTTTGCCTTGTGACCACGTGACAGCCTTCTTGGTGTATATTTCCTGTATGAATTTGCCAAGGTAGATCCCATCTGGTTGCTTCCCCTTGTAGCAGTTTTGGCCAATAAAAAATTTGGAGTTGTAGATCAACTTAGCCATCACGTGGCAGAGTACTAATTGAAATAGTACCATTGCTACTGTTGGTTCTTCCCATTGTTTTGCAGGTCTTCATGTGAGGACACAGTAGCTGGTCTGACCCTTTGCATGTACGTGTGCCTAACTAGGTCGATTGGAAGAAAACAAGGACTATAGCGACTTGACCATTGCGCAGGATTGCTTCACGTCAGCCTCCATGTATCCGCCGCGTAAACCGAGAAGGAAAAACTGTAACGGAAAGTTTAATCTCGGTCTTTGTGATTTTTCCGGACGACGGCGTGGAGCCCACGCAACCCTAGTTCTCTCCTGATCACAATCTTGTATATGCTCTTCCGACTGTTCGTCGTTGATGTATATCCTTTCTTCATCCAGAAAATTGCGAACTCTTCGATCCTCGAAGAAATCTCTCCAAGAACCTAACACCACCGTGCGGGGCCTTACGGTGGGCGCCAACTGTCGTGGAATTGTCACGGCAGATATCCTAGTGTGAGGACTTAGTCGTGAGGCCAACGCATCTATGTGGTAGCTTGAGAGGAGTTGAACGGGACGAGAGACACAAGGTTTTACCCAGGTTTGGCCCCTCACGGTGGAGGTAAAAGCCTACATCTTGCTTCATTGATATTGATCATGATCACGATTACAAGGGTGCTCTACCTCGAGAGCTATTGAATTGTCTGTCTAAACCTAACTTGTCAAACTTGTCTCTCCTCCTTGGGGAGCCTTGCCCCTCCTTATATAAGTTGAAGGGATTGGCTTACATGTAGAGTCCTAGTAGGATTAGGACTAGTCTCTTTTCTATTACAAGACGGATAGGAATCCAGGTCTTATTCAAACTGTTTAAGTCGGCCTGCTGGGCCACCTCCCATGATGGGCCGCGGCCTACCCCCATGAGGATACCCATGTCCTATATCCACGACACTACTAGCGCCAAGCACGATGTTCCTTGGATCATTTGCAAAAAATCAAATTCAGCATTTAATGCTCTCCACTGGCTAGCATCTGCGAGGTGTCTCAGCTTGAGATCATCTCCGTCTTCTGGCTTCACCCTCTCCACGTGCCAGCGCATAAGCTTTGCTTCTTTAGGATCTACGAAATACCGCTGTAGACACGGAGTGATTGGAAAGTACCATACAACTTTTTTTGGAGCTTTCTTTCCGGCCTTTTTATATCGTGAAGCATTGCACTTTGGACAGATGGTTTTTTCCGCATGCTCGTTCTGATATATGATGCAATCATTGATGCATATGTGTGATATCTAATGTGTGGCAGATCAAGAGGGCACACGATTTTCTTTGCCTCCTCGACACTAGTAGGACACGGGCTTCCCGCGGGAAGAACCTTCTTTAGATACTTCAGAAGCTCATCCAGGCTTGCATCCGTCCATTTGTTTTTTGCCTTCGTCTTTAGAAGTTCTAGTGTGAAACTCAAGCGGGTCACATTGGGATCGCAACCATCATACAAAGGAGTCATCGAGTCTACCTCCAGTTGCGCCAGTTTGGCCTCCTCTCTAGAAGCAGCTCTGTCGCTAGTCATCTTCTTGCGAAGCAGGTCTCGAACATGCGGGGCAGGAGGGGGAGCATTGAAAGGAATAAGCAAGGTGCAAGGAAAGGGGGATAAAGGAAGGGGGAGGAAGAAGAGTGGGGAGGAAGAAGGGGGGGGAGGAAGAAGAGTGGGGAGGAAGAAGGGGGGGGAGTGGGAGGTTTGTGGCATTTAGCAGTACCAGCCGAGTGGACGCGGGCCGCCCTGGGACGGTCGGAGTTCGCGTTAATATCGGCGCCATCTGTCATCGGACCGCCCGCTAGGCTACATAAGGCTCGGCGGGCGGACCCGCGGCCGCTGGCCGCAGCAAAAAGATATCTACGGCTTACCCGCGATAGGTTTTCTAATACTGCTATACCCACTCTCCGCACACTCCGCACCCGACGCCGGAGGGCTCAGTATATGCGGCGGCTGCAGAGATAACTACGCTAACTGGTGCACTAACCCCAACCCAAACAGACAAATATCGACCCCAACTACCAAAGACAACCAAACATGAAGCGCTCCCCGTTAGCCGCGACGAGGGGATCCTGGATAGAGAACATAGGAATGGAAATAGAAGCAAAGTCGGCGATTGTAGGTAACTAGGCGCGCTACTAGATCAATGAGCAACTACAACGTCAGTGACGCAGAGTGGTAGCGCCGGTGTCTCACTTAGGGCAAACAGCGACGGGGGGGGGGGGGGACCAGCACGCTGGCCTAATATTTATGATCAGAGAAAAGTGGTTGTCATGAGATGTAGTATACACAATGTACAGCGACGAGTAGCTGTCCTAGCTAGGGAAACAAGGCGTTGGACCTGCTTGAATGGTGCAAGCAATACCGGGAGTAGCGCTCTTTCAACCCACGCCTCTATAACTACTAGTAGCGCTGAAGCGGGGGTCTTAAAACAAACGCCCCTTACTGTTTCCACAGGACCGTGGAAGAAATACAATCTATACTATCCCGTTATAAACGTAGAATTTGGACCCAACGCTCACCTGAGGAGGAAATCGCACAAAAACGACGGGGCAAGAGACAACAAGAGCAGGGCACTTTTGCCTGACAACCGGCGAAAGCATATAGTGGTCAGTGGCCATAGCAGTAGCGCGGTCGCGCTACTGCTATGGGCGCCCGCAAAATATCTACGGCTAGGTATTGCACTACCTATAGCGCGGGCTAGGATAACACGCTACTGGTAAAATGTTACCGATAGAAGAAATAGCAGTGGCGCATTTAGGTAAACAGGCGCTATAGATCCTAAACTAACAGTAGCGCCGGTTAGACGACCAGCGCTGCTAATATTTATTGATCAGAGGGTGTGGTGTGTTACACTTAGCAGTAGCATGGTACTAGGAAACAAGCGTTGCTGCTAATGAATACCAGTAGCGCTCTTTCTACCCAACGCTACTACTAACTACTAGTAGCGTGGGGTCATAAACAAACGCTACTGGTACACTTCTATCTATAAGAATTTTCCTAGTAGTGTAGTTTTTAATGGTGAACATCTCTATGTTGATCATATCTACTATACGATTCATGTTCGACCTTTCGGTCTCAATGTTCTGAGGCCATGTCTGTACATGCTAGGCTCATAAAGTTTAACCTGAGTATTCCGCACGTGCAAAACTGTCTTGCACCCGTTGTATGTGAACGTAGAGCTTATCACACGCGATCATCACGTGGTGTCTCGGCACGACGAACTGTCGCAACGGTGCATACTCAGGGAGAACACTTATACCTTGAAATTTAGTGAGGGGTCATCTTATAATGCTACCGCCATACTAAAAAAATAAGATGCATAAGAGATAAACATCACATGCAATCAAAATATGTGACATGATATGGCCATCATCATCCTGTGCCTTTGATCTCCATCTCCAAAGCATTGTCATGATCTCCATCGTCACCGGCTTGACACCTTGATCTCCATCGTAGCGTCGTGGTCGTCACGCCAACTATTGCTTCTAGAACTATCGCTAACACATAGTGATAAAGTAAAACAATTACATGATGATTGCATTTCATACAATAAAGTGACAATCATAAGGCTCCTACCAGTTGCCGATAACTTTTACAAAACATGATCATCCCATACAACAACGTATATCACATCATGTCTTGACCATATCACATCACAACATGCCCTGTAAAAATAAGTTAGACATCCTCTACTTTGTTGTTGCAAGTTTTACGTGGCTGCTATGGGCTTCTAGTAAGAACCGTTCTTACCTACGCATCAAAACCACAACGATGTTTCGTCAAGTTTGCTATTTTCACCTACTACAAGGACCGGCCGTAGTCAAATTCAATTCAACTAAAGTTGGAGAAACAGACACCCGTTAGCCACCTTTATGCAAAACAAGTTGCATGTCTGTTGGTGGAACCGGTCTCATGAACGTGGTCATGTAAGGTTGGTCCAGGCCGCTTCATCCAACAATACGGACGAATCAAAATAAGACGTTGGTGGTAAGCAGTTGACTATGATCGCCCACAACTCTTTGTGTTCTACTCGTGCATACCATCTACGCATAGACCTGGCTCGGATGCCACTATTGGGGAACGTAGCATGCAATTTAAAAACATTTCCTACGATCACGCAAGATCTATCTAGGAGGTGCATAGAAACGAGAGGGGGAGAGTGTGTCCACGTACTCTCGTATACCAAAAGCGGAAGCGTTAGCTTAACGCGGTAGATGTAGTCGAACGTCTTCTCGATTCAACCGATCAAGCACCAAACGTACGGCACCTCCGAGTTTTGCTCACATTTAGCTCGATGTCGTCCCTCGAACTCTTGATCCAGCAAAGTGTCGAGGGAGAGTTTCGTTAGCACGATGACGTGATGACAGTGATGGTGAAGTGATCCGCGCAGGGCTTCGCCTAAGCACTACGACAATATGACCAGAGGGGTAAACGGTGGAGGGGGGCACCGCACACGGCTAAGCACAATTGATATGTCTTAGGGGTGCCCCCCGCCCCGTATATAAAGGAGGGAGAGGGGAGGAGGCCGGCCTAGGGCGTGCCAAGTGGGGGGATCCCACTTGGACTCCTAGTCCTATTCGGCCCCCTTCCTTTTATCGGAGGGGGAAAGGGGGAAGGAGAGGGAGAGGGAGAAGGAAAGGGGGGCCGCGCCCCCTCCCCTAGTCCAATTCGGACTCCCCATGGGGGGGCACCTCCTTGTGGGTTGCCTTGCCTCCCTCCTATGGTCCATAGGGCCCATTACTTCCCTCGGGGGGTTCCGGTAACCCCCCGGGTACTCCGATAAATACCCAAAACACTCCGGAACCATTCCGGTGTCTGAATACTATCGTTCAATATATCAATCTTTAACTCTTGACCATTTCGAGACTCCTCATCATGTCCGTGATCTCATTCGGGACTCCGAACAATCTTCAGTCACCAAAACACATAACTCATAATACAAATCGTCATCGAACGTTAAGCGTGCGGCCCCTACGGGTTCGAGAACTATGTAGACATGACCGAGACACATCTCCGGTCAATAACCAACAGCGGAACCTGGATGCTCATATTGGTTCCTACATATTCTACGAAGATCTTTATCGGTCAAACCACAATGACAACATACGTCATTCCCTTTGTCATTGGTATGTTACTTGCTTGAGATTCGATCGTCGGTATCTTCATACCTAGTTCAATCTCGTTACAAGCAAGTCTCTTTACTCGTTACGTAATGCATCATCCCGTAACTAACTCATTAGTCACATTGCTTGCAAGGCTTATCATGATATGCATTACCGAGAGGGCCTAGAGACACCTCTCCGATATTCGGAGTGACAAATCCTAATCTTGATCTATGCCATCCCAACAAACACCTTCGGAGATACCTGTAGAGAATCTTTATGATCACCCAGTTACGTTGTGACGTTTGATAGCACACAAGGCATTCCTCCGGTATTCGGGAGTTGCATAATCTCATAGTCAAAGGAATATGTATAAGTCATGAAGAAAGTAATATCAATAAAACTTAACAATCATTATGCTAAGCTAACGGATGGGTCTTGTCCATCACATTATTCTCCTAATGATGTGATCCCGTTCATCAAATGACAACACATGTCTATGGTTAGGAAACTTAATCATCTTTGATTAACGAGCTAGTCTAGTAGAGGCATACTAGGGACACTTTGTTTTGTCTATGTATTCACACATGTATCAAGTTTCTGGTTAATACAATTCTTGCATGAATAATAAACATTTATCATGATATGAGGAAACATAAATAACAACTTTATTATGCCTCTAGGGCATATTTCCTTCAAAATATAGGAGCGTTAGGCCGATAGGAATGAATGTTGATCTTTGAACTTCATGTTGTTTATAATGCATAACAACAAGGAGGTTGTGCCGCCATTGGACAAGGGCAAGGAGGTCGTGCCGCCATTGGACAAGGGCTAGGTGGTCATGCCACTGTTGGAGGATGACGTGGTGGTGCAGGATCTCCCTAGCGCCAAGAGTATGAACTACAGGCACTACCATGACAAGGCAGGGCTAACCCACTTCTGTAAGGTGATCCTTACTCCGAAGTTGGAGAGCCTGCGTTTGCCTCTGGACTCCACGAAGCACTTCCTTATCGTCTCTAAGGAGTTTAGGCTCAAGACAAACACTGGCTGCGTTTGGAGGGTCACAGTCCAGGTGATCGACAGCAGGGTCACCCTTGTTCAGGGTCGGGCCCCCTTCGCCGCTGTTCACCAGATCAGGATCAGGTACATGGTGCCCTTCAAGTTGTTGACTCCCGACACCCTGAAGGTGATCGTCTTCAACGACGACGGTGTGGAGATGGTCACCAAGTGCAAGAAGCACGACGATGCCTTCGTCGTGACTGCCTAGAGAGCTCTTGTTGCCCGTTGCATATTGTATGTTGCTTGTTAAGGTTTAAGACTATATTCTGTGGTGCAGTTTGGTTTAAAACTTATCCTACCATGTTAAAATTGTTTTAATGTGTGGTTAATACTTTTATGTGTGCTCTATTCGTTATGTTTGCTCTAGTTTTGTTGTTAGCTATCTATGTGTGCCTCTAGTAACCTCATCGCACCAAGGAGGAGGTTACCAGACAATTGTCTTGCATGTCTCATACCTCCGTTTAGTGATCCGATAATGATACAAATGATACAAATTAACCTACCAGTAATGTGCCACACAAATTCTATAATTTCTTTGTTAAAACCAGTAGCACATGCTTGATACAGTAGTAGTACTACGGATTGCGTATTTTCAACTGATTTGGCACCAAGCCCAGCAAGGACTCAATTAAGGAATATGCACCGGAGAGGTTCAGGCAAACCAAACCGAGCAGTACCTGAGTGTCTGTGTTTATCTATCGAAAAAGGCTTTTGCCTCACTTTATATACTCCCTTCGTTTCTTTTTACTCCGCATATAAAATTTGATCAAAGTCAAACTATACAAAATTTGACCAAATTTATATAAAAGAATATGAACATCCACAATACTAAAACTATATAGTATGAAAATACGTTTCATGATGCATCTGATAATATTGATTTTATATTGTTAATGTTTATATTTTTTTAATATAAAATTTGTCAAATTCTACAAAGCTTGACTTTGATCAAACCTTATATGCGGACTAAAAAGAAGCAGAGAAAGTATAAAACAATGATCCTCAACAACCCGATACAAACACCCATCAACACTACACATGAACACACCAAATATAGGGTACATAGACGCTGAGCGTAGCAAAAAAAACCCTAGCGCTACAAGAGCAACCGGGACCCTCAACTGTGAACACGCCACCGTGAAGAGATGAAGCCACATACGACGAATCGTGGACTCCAAGTCGGCACCTTCAGAAAGGATACGACACCGGAGCATCGCCACCTCCCGACCCGAGGATCAGAGTTTCCTCTAGAGCAACACGACGGGCAATGAAAGCCGCAACGACGCCTTCAAGACGGGAACGAGTTTCGCCGCCGCCGGTCCGCGAAGATAGAACAGGTTTTCACCCCGGCCAACACTCAACACCACACCCCCGCGACCATGCCGCCCACACGATCATGGCCACTGAGCAGCACCTAACCACGGGCTCTGCCCATGAGCACCGCGGAACCACCACCAGGGCAGCCGCCCCGACAGCCAAGACCTAGACACCACCTCACTCGAGACCCACCGCTATCCCAACCAAAGATGTGGGCGGAAAGGACCCACCTTTCGCACCCCCTGGGCTGCGCCCAACGCCTCCATCGACTCGTCCTGCTGCCGGGCGCGAGACAAGGTCAGTCATGCTACCGGATGCGAGACGAGGTCGGTCATGCTGTCGGGCACGAGACAAGGTCAGTCCTGCTACCGAGCGCGACGAGTGATGGACCGTACCAGACGGAGGGCTGAACCTTCGATGACGGTAGCGACCCAATGACGAGGAAAGGGACCGAAGGTCGAAACGGGCCGCCTATAAACGAGCCGACGCCGGAAAACAAGCTGTCGTCGCCGCAGCCGACCCGCCGAACTGCCGTGATACCGACACAGCTAATGGAAGCCGCCACGCCCAGAGGGCCGAGCCACCTCGCCGCCGCCGCCCATGGCTGGAGCAGCTGCCCCGCCGGGTCGCTGCCCCAACCCGCGCCGCCCGCCGAAGAAAAGCGCCAGATCCGACTAGCACACATCCACCGCCACCAACCCCAGCCCGCCTCCAGCCCCCAACCGAAACCAGAGGAGAAGGGTGAGACCCACACCACTGTGCCGCCACCTCCGCCAACAGACCACCACCGCGAAGATGACCGCCCGCAACCCGCACCCACCGCGTCTGGATCTGGCAGCCCGCCTTCACCACACCGCCCGTGCACCACTTGGGCGTGGCCCGTCACGCCGCCACCGCACCCGCGCGCCACCACCAGCGCCGATGCGACGCTGCACGGTGGAGCCGCACGGAAGCGCGACTACCAGGTCCGGGGCTGTCGGCCTGCGTTGGCCACCCCACACGAAGAGACAGGAGGGGCCCCGCCGCCGGCGGCGGCGACCGGGCTTCGCCCGTCGGCAGCGCAGTAGAAGGGGTGCGCTGGTGGCGCTGGTGTGGTCGCCCTCCCCGTCCTTGTGTTTACCTAGGGGAGTTTAGGAACTGGGGATGAGATGAATAAACTTGCGGATGAGCACTTGAGCAGAGGTTGTTGCTGCCCCAGACCTACATAGACCAGCAGCGAGCAGTCGCGCCGTGCAACGGGCAGCAAGCGAGTGGGAGGACGCCGAGACACGATCAATACTAGAAGGAGGCGGATGACGGTTTGCTTCTTGTTTAATTCTTATTAATTGTTTTTTTAACGATTAGTACTACTATTATTAGTCTATTGATTGATCTTCCAAGGGTCAAAGCGGCAAACTGCAGCTGTTTTTTTTTTAGCATAACTGCAGCTGGTTTATCCTCTCGTTTACCGTTGTGTTGCAGGACACGGACACCTTTTTTAATGGTGTTTTGCCGTGACGTAATTAAACACCCAAATCCACGATTAGCAACGTACCTCCGTCAATCTCAATCCGCAGCTGCATATTAATGCCATGAACGCAGGGTTGCAATACCACAATTACCCACCTGATCGAGTATCATCATCATAAGCTCAGGGAGATATCCTCCAATCGCCGAAACAAAAGGCCGAGAGGATGAGCGGCCGTAGGCTGCCGCTACTGCTGGTCGTGTTGACGGCACTGATGACGTTGACGACGGTGAAGGCCGAGTACAATGTCGTGGACTACGGCGCGAGGCCCGACGGCGCGGCGGACTCGGCGGGGGCGTTCCAGGCCGCGTGGGGCGCAGCGTGCAACGACACGGGGAGCTCCGGGTCCCGGCCGGTGCTGCGCGTGCCGGCGGGCAGGTTCCTGCTCAGCCGGGTCTACTTCAAGGGCCCCTGCCGGAGCGCCGGCGTGGTCGTGGCCATCGACCGCAACGGCACCGTCTTCGCACCGCCGACCGTGGACAGCAGGGCGTGGATCATGTTCCACCACGCCGACGGCCTGGCGCTCCGCGGTGGAACGTTGGACGGGCAGGGGCAGGAGTACTGGGCGTGCAAGAAGTCCGGCAGGTGCACCGGGCAGGGCCCCACGGTGAGTGATGACATGACCTTTTCTCGGTTATTTCTATGCAATGCAATTGGGTTCGGTTTCCCTGTGACGGACGCCTTACGTACATGCACCTGCAGACGCTGGACATTAGCCAGTCCAAGGGCGTGAGCGTGAAGCAGCTAACACTTCTCGACAGCAAGAACGTCCACATGGCCATCTTCGACTCCACCGGCGTGACGGTCCAGGGCGTCAGGATGGTCGCGCCAGCCAATAGCCCCAACACCGACGGCATCCACGCCCAGCTCTCCCGCCACGTGACCATCCTCAACACCACGTTCAGCACCGGCGACGACTGCGTCTCCCTGGGGCCAGGCACCTCCGACGTGCTCATCAGGGACATCAAGTGCGGCCCGGGCCACGGCATCAGGTGCCACCTTCAGTTGCCAGTTCATGCATCATCCATTATTATGTTTGCTTGTGATTTCGTTTGGGCAGCGTTTGATAGCATTGGTTTTGTGTTTGCGTTGGATGGACGGTGGCAGCATCGGGAGCATGGGAGGGCAGCCCGGCGAGGAGGGGGTGAGGAACGTGACGGTGGAGAGGGCGGTGCTGACGGGCACGACGAACGGCCTGCGGATCAAGACGTGGGGGATGCCCAACCCAGGCTCCGTCACGGGCGTCTCCTTCTCGCAGGTCACGATGCACGGCGTGGCGAACCCCATCCTCGTGGACCAGAACTACTGCCCCCGCAGCCGCAAAGTCGATTGCCCGGGCAAGGTACGTACCCTAAGAGATGCCACCATTGCGCAGCATCGATCTTCATCTCAAGCTCCGTACGCGTGAAGCCATCGGCTTCGACTGTATCACGAACTCTGTTGTTGTCTGTACATGCAGAGCTCGGGGGTGCAGATCAGCGACGTGTCGTACGAGGACATCGAGGGCACGTCGAGGACGCCCGTGGCCGTGAAGTTCGACTGCAGCGACACCAACCCCTGCAGCGGGATCAGGCTCAAGAACATCAGGCTGACGTACCGGCACAGGCGGCCGGCGCAGGCCAGGTGCCGGAACGCCGCCGGGTCCGTGTCCGGAGAGGTCACGCCGCCGAGCTGCTTCTGACGACCGAGCCGCCGGAGCGCCGGCCGGCCGTAGAAGCGTGCGCGTCTCCTCGATTCATTGGTTTCTGTAAATAATTCTCTTGCTTGATTGGTTCGTGAACTACTACTAACACCTTGCACAGTCGCGGGAGTGTGCAGTGCTACCAAATCCAAGGTTTTTTTGGAGGCGGGTAATGCTACCAAATCCATTAATCATTGCTTGGTGTATCTCAAAGCGATCCTTACATGTAGCCCAAAGTAGTGCTTAGTAATTTTAGCGGATTTGCTCATTCTCAATTGATTGAGAAATAGTTAAACCATAATTAACGACAACAATTTCCCGTGGTTGTTCTTGTGGATTTTATTTTTGAATTTTCTGTTTGTTTTTTTGTTTTGAGATATCGAATCTTTGTGTAAAATCATACGGTTATAATTTGTAAGCGTAGAGGGGCGGCAAGAAGCAACCGGAATAGCAAGCTAGTTCTTCTAGTGCATTTCACAAATACCTTGTCTGCATGCAGAAATCTGAACCATATAATAAAATCCACAAACACCAAGCTATGTAATGTCCACCAACAACATACACGCGAGAGCAGCTCACAAAAACATCAATACCCCAACATAAACGTCAATGTATCAAAAAATTCACACATGTCATGCCTCCAATATCAACCCAATCAAACTATACTGGAGCAACATGTCCGAATAGCAAACAAGCACTTAAAAAGTAACCAATATGACAAAAGAAACACCAAATCAAAGGATAGACAGCGAGCAACCCTCCACTGTAGCGATGAATCAAGTACAAGGCAGAGGCTCCAAATCTTCAATTTTAACACTCAAATTTGGATATATTTGTAGATCAAAAGGCCTCACTTCTCTCCCTACTCTAGAAACTCAATCGAGAATAGAAAAACTCCAAATCTCTATTCCCGAGCTTGGGAAGACAGTTTTGCCGAAAGCCACCTCAACTTGCTAGTACTCCCTCCGGTCCTTTTTACTCTGCATATTAGGTTTGTCCGAAGTCAATCTCATCCAACTTTGACCAAGTTTATATAAAAAATTATAGACATTCACATAACAACACCAATATCATTACATTCATCTTGGAATATATTTTCATACTATATTTATTAGATATTATAGATGCTAATAATTTCTAATATAAATTTGGTCAAACTTAGCAAAGTTTGACTTTCGGCAAATCCCATGTGCTCTACTCCAGCCTACAATATGTCTATCTGTTGTTTTGTAATGACCAAAATGGCTTCCAATGATGAAATAAGAGATGCACATTATCATATAACTTGATTGATATGTTTAACTAATTGAATCAGCATATCCGTTGAAATAAAGGAATGCAGCCCGGGCGAGTGTCGTCAAAAAATTAATTATGCTTAATTTAGCCAAAATCTTTTCAAAACCTTAGTATCTAAAACACCATGATTAGTTTAGGTGCAATGTATATTTAAAACTGTGGTAATGTAGAACCTCAATATTCAATGTTGGCAATGAGTAGTTCAGTCTGCCAAAACTAGTTTGGTTTATAAAAAGAGGCCAATACCTCTTTTTAAGATGCTGCGGAAGAAATACCTAAGGCATAAAGGTTTAAAAACTGTTATTTTAGAAAAAAATACTTTTTTTGCGAACCAACTTGTGGTTGGATGGTTAGAGGGACTGTGGTATCCCCAGCCCACCAGGGTTCAAATTCTGGTGCTCGACTTCGTAAATTTCAAGATGATATGCCGGTTCAGTATTTCGGAGATGCTCATATGGATAGGGTGTGCGTGTGTGCGTTCATAGAGGTGAGTGTATGCGCGTGTATATTTTTTTTGCAAGGTAATACGTTTCTCATTCATAAAATAAAGATCCGGTTACAAGACACGTAAACACCGACATTACAGTACTAAAAGGATAGGATAATCCTACGCAAAAAACCAGTGCCTGTCCCTCTCCTTCGGCACCACCGAAGCAACCACCAAGAGAGAGAAGACAGATCACCTCTTCACCCGAGCTCGACGCGGCTCCATCGCTGATCTGCAGCTTTATGGACCTCCAAAGTAGTTTGCCAAAAGCAAAACCATTGTCGTTGAAAGAATCAGACCGGGGCAACGTGTCCCCGGACACGCCATCGAACTCCAGACCTGACATCCTCACACGACTACAACGTCGGAGGAGAAAACCAGAACTGTCAGCCTCCAACCACACACCCAGCACATGATGCACCATCTTCCAGCTGTCAATTGCGCAGGCCACCGTCTGCGCGTACTCCCGGATGATAAAACCTCCCTGCTCCACCATGACGTCGGAGATAACGCCGCAGCAACGGGGACAGAGCAGAAGGAGAGACACACCTGATGGAGTCGCCACCGCCGCCTCGCCGACACCATCCATGAACCCTAACTTCGCCGATCTGAAGGATCGGCAAACACACGATGCCATCAACTTCGAGACGCCGCCATGAAGGACATCGCCGGTGTGGGAGTGGAGCTGAGGCAGATTTATTCGTCTGGGCGCCGCACCCACCACCCCAACGACGCATCACGACATACAAAACCAAAACCTAACTACAGAGCGGAGGAACGGGGGCCCCCCTCCCTCCCGCCACCGAAGCAGCAGACGGAGGGAGAGAGGACCAGCGATCTCGCCGGTGAAGATCGGTGGTAGGCTGGTCGCCTGCCTTGTCGCCTGGCGGCGGCTAGGTCAGGGGAAAACGATTCGCACAACGTGGATTATGCGCGTGTATATGAGCGCTTGTGTCTGTACTGATGTTAAAAAAATACTTTTTCAAATACCTAAGAAAAACGTCGGCACGGAAATACTTTAAAGGGTCCGTCTATGTTACATCTAGATGTGAGATAATATCTCACATCTAAGTATAGTGTCAGCATTATCTTATTATTTTATTGTTTGTCTTGTTTGTTTGATTTAGTTTGTCAAAGCCTCCCAAAAAAAAAAACATCTCGCCCCGCACGTCCCACCATATGTGTATCTAATAGCTAGCTAGTTGTGCACAATGCATGTGCGATGGCTGTAGCCTATGCATTGCTCGATGTACATGATGCAGTGCTCGATGTAGCTTATGCGTCCGGTAGCAAACTTTTACAAGTACGTCTCTGATCGCTAGCTTCTAATAGGCTAACAGGATTTGTTGTTGTTTTTTTGCGTTATCACTTTTTTTTCGTTTTTTCACAAAAAAAATTATTCATGAATTTACATAAATGCTTTCAAATTAGAATTTTTTTAATGAATAAAAAATTGTTTTAATATACGGTGAACAATCCTTTAACATACGATGACCATCTTCTGAATATACACTAACTTTTTGTACTATAAATTGAACATTTTTAATATACAGTGAGCTTTTTTATATATGATGAATTTTGCTAATTATACACAATGACCATTTCTTTAATATGCACTTAACATTTTTTAGTACACACTTAACCTCTTTTAATATACGATGAACTTTTTTAATATATGGTGAACATTTTTCTAATATGCACTAAATTATTTTAAAACTCATACTGAACAATTGATTGTACACTCAATAAATGTTCACGAAGTAGAAAAATATTCACGATATTCAAAATTTGTTCGCAGATTAAAAAAATGTTCGCCGATTCACAAACTATGTTCACAAATTTCCGAAATATTCATATTTTGAAACAGATTTAGAAATTATAAAAAGGTAAGGAAATGAAGAAAAAACAAGAAGAATTTTAAGAAACAAACAATGGTCCCTATTACAAGTCGAGAGTGGACTTGCAACTAGGAGAAAAAAATAATGGGCCTAGTTACGAGTCGAGGTTGGACTTACAACTGGATTAACTACACGAAACTACGATGCCCATTGTGAATCGTGGGTGAATTTGCAGCTGGGATGGATACAAACAAACCAGTTGTGAGTGAGAGATTGGACTTGTAACTCGGACAATAACAAAACCATGACCCAAGTTACGAGTCAAGGGTGAACTTGCAACTGGGATGAAAACAAACTATGTCATAGTTGAGAGTCGAGGATGGACTTACAACCGGGATAACTACACAAATACTACGATGCTAGCTGCAAGTCGAGGGTGCACTTGCAACTGGCAAAATAAATGACCCAGTTGCGAGTCTGAGGGTGGACTTGCAACAGGGACAACAACAAAAGTATAGGCCCAATTGCGAAGCGAGGGTGGACTTGCAACTGAGATAACTAGAAAATTACGAGTCAAGTTGCGAGTCAAGGGCGGACTTGCAATTGGGATGAAATAAACAACATGCCTAGTTGCAAGTCAAGAGTGGATTTGCAATTGAGACAACTACACAAAACTACGATGTCTGTTGTGAATTGAGGGTGGACTTGCGACCGAGATAAAAACAAATGGCCCAGTTGCGGGTCAGAGATTGGACTTGCAACTAGGACAACGACAAAATCATGCCCAAGTTGCGAGTCGAGGTGGACTTGCAACTGGTATGCAAACAAACAACGGCCTAGTTGTGAGTCGAGCATTGACTTTAACCGGAACAACACAAAATTACGATGCCAGTTGCGAGTTGAGGGTGCACTGCAATTAGCAAAACAAAAGGCCTAGCTGTGAGTCGGAGGAACAAGGACAACAAGAAAACTATGGGCTGAGTTGCGAGTCGATAGTGGACTTGCAACTGGGACAACTACAAAACTGCAACCCCAGTTGCGAGTCAAGGGTGTACTTGCAACTGGGATGAAACAAACAATGGCCTAGCTGCGAGTCAAGGGCGGACTTGCAATTGGGAACTACACAAAACTACTATGCGAGTTGTGAGCCGAGGGTGTACTTGTATTTGGGAACAAAACAAACGGCCCAGTTGTGAGTCGGAGCTGGACTTGCAACTGGGACAACAACAAAACCATGCTGAAGTTGCGAGTCGAGGTTGGACTTGCAACTAGGATGAAAACAAACTATGGTCTAGTTGCAAGTTGAGGACGTACTTGCAACGGGGACAACTACACAATACTATGATGCCATCTACGAGTCGAGGGTGCATGACAAAACAAACAACCGAGTTGTGAGTCGGAGGGTGGACTTGCAACAGTGACAACAAGAAAACTATCAGCCTAGTTGCGATTCGGGAGTGGAACTGCAACAGAGACAATTACAAAACTACAAGCCCAGTCGCGAGTCAAGGGTGGACTTGCAACTGGGATGAAACAAAGAATAGGCCTAGTTGCAAGTCAAGGGTGGACTTGTAACTGGGACAACTACACAAAACTATGATACTATTTGTGAATCAAGGGTGGACTTGCATCTGGGACAAATGACAGACTACAAGCCCAGTTGCGAGTCGAGCGTGGATTTGCAACTGGGATAAAAACAAAACACATGCTCAGTTGCAAGTCGATGGTGGGCTTGCAACTGGGACAACTACGAGCTAGTTGCGAGTCAAGGGCGGACTTGCAACTGGCACAACTATGAATCTACGAGCCCAGTTGCGATTAATGGGTCAAATTGCAATTGGGTTGAAACAAACCATGAGCCCAATTGCGAGTCAAGGGTGGACTTGCAATTATAATGAAAAACAAAAACATAGGCTCCAGTTGCGAGTCAAGGGTTGACTGTCAACTCGGATAACTATGAACCTAGTTGCGATTAGAGGGTGGACTTGCAAGTGTGAAAACTACGAGCCCCGTGGCGAGTCGAGGATCGACTTGCACCTGGGATAACTATGAAACTATGATCCCAGTAGCGAGTCAAGGGTCGACTTGCAACTAGGATGAGACAAATTACATGCCCAGTTGCGTGTTAATGATGAACCTGCAACTGGGACAACTACGAGCCCAGTTGCGAGTCAAGGGTGGACTTGCAACTGGGATAACTATGAAACTACAAGCCCAATTGCGAGTTAAGGGTCGACTTGCAATTGGGATAAAACAAGTTATGAGCTAGTTGCAATCAAAAGGTAGACTTGCAACTAGTATGAAAAACAAAACACATGCTCTAGTTTGTGAGTAGAGAGCGGGCTTGCAACTTGGACAAGTACAAGCCCAATTGTGAGTCGAGGGGGCTTGCACTTGGGACAACTACAAAACTATGAGCTTGTTGCGAATCAAGGGTTGACTTGCAACTGGGATAAACAAGTTATGGGCCTAGTTGCGAGTCAAGGGTGGACTTGCAGCTAGGATGAAAAACAAAAACACATGCTCTAGTTGCGGGTTGAGGGTGGGCTTGCAAGTCTGACCACTATGTGCCCAGTTGCTAGTCGAGGGTGGACTTGCACCTGGGACAACTACGAAACTACGAGCCCAGTTGTGAGTCAAGGGCCTACTTGCAACTAGGATGAGACAAACTACACGCCCAGTTGTGTGTCAATGGTGGACCTGCAACTTGGATAAAAAATAAAAACACATGCTCCAGTAAGGAGTCGAGGATGGACTTGTATCTGGGACAACTACGAAACTACAAGCCAGTTGTGAGTCGAGGGTGGACTTGCACCTGGGACAACTACGAAACTATGAGCCTGGTTGCGAGTCTAGGGTCTACTTGCAACTAGGATGAGACAAACTACACGCCCAATTGTGTGTCAATGATGGACCTGTAACTTGGATGAAAAATAAAAACACCTGCTCCAGCAAGGAGTCAAGGGTAGACTTGTATTTGGGATAACTAGGAAACTATGAGCCCAGTTGCGAGTCAAAGGTTGACTTGCAACTAGGATGAAACAAACTACAGTCCTAGTCGCGTGTCAATGGTGGACCTACAACTGGGATGAGAAACAAATACACATACTCCAGCAGTGAGTCGAAGGATGGACTTGCACCTGGGACAACTACGAAACTACGATCCTAGTTGCTAGTTAATGGTCGACTTGTAACTAGAATGAAACAAACTACATGCCAGTCACATGTCAAGGATGGACCTATAACTAGGATGGAAAATAAATAACAGGGGTCAAAGGTCGGTCAGTGAGAAGATGGGGGATAAGCTTCATGATCGAGACCCCCAAATGATGACATATATGGGCCCATGTGAAAATAAATGCGGGATCATGATGACACAAAACAGACGAGACAAGAGGGCGCGCGACAAAACAGAATAAGTTGACAGATGCGTGCATGATCGAGTTTGTGCGAACATTAAAGCAAACAAATCAAACAATTATAGACGTCGATGAGCTAAAACTCATCTAGATTAGATTTAGCAAATCTGAAAACAAAAATTCTAGTTACACTCCTATCTAGATACACGATCAAAAGCAAAAAAATAAAAGAAAACTGTGAATAGAAGGACACGTTGCCTTGCACAAAAAAACCATACACAAAACATAATAACGGCCCACTGGAAAATGCCATATCGGGTCTCACTGCTTCACGAAGGACAAACAAACAACACAGCGCAAAGACAAAGAACATCACTCAGAATCATGTGTATCTAATGATATATGAGTTAGATGAAATATTGTTAACCCTCATTTAGATGATCATTAGCAAACCGATCCGAAACGGGATCCCAGACCACGCTACAAAAACGGCCAACAAAAGACGCACACACGAACAAGTCGATGAGCACCAAACACAGACGCGACACAACGCATGCCAAGATAACCCACAATCAAGATTTGTAGGACATTTTAAGCGAACATATGACAGAGTAAAACCAAGTTCATTAACTTTAAATGGATAAAAATAAAAAATGGAAAAGATAAAATATAAAATATAAATAAAACAAAAAATCATGAATTTAATATAATTCATGATTTAAAACAAATAATGAAATAGAAAAAATAATAGAAAAAAGGAAAATAAAACAGAAACGAAAAAAACAAATACTGGGAATCAAATGGGAGCGTACAAGAAAATGAACTAGGACAAGGTGTAACACAGACTTGTGAATGGAAATGGAAAAAGGAACGGAACCTCGCACTAGCAACGATCCAGCATAGACCTGCTTGTGAAAACCAACAAGACCTCGCACTAGTAACGAGCACACAGGCAGCAAGCGAGACAACGCACTAGCAACGACCTGACAGGGAGACAACGCGCCGCGAGCGAGCACGACAACTAGACCATCACGTTATGCACAAATATTAAAGACAGATAATCTGACGGTTCTGGATTTAGATGTGAGATAGCTATTTCACATCTAGATGTGAAATAGCAAACCTGTTAAAAAAAAACGTTGGTACGGTTCGAACCTGGTCTGATTGTTCACTTGGAAGAAAAAGGAATATCCGTTTATCCATACGCATTCCTTTCGTTACGTGCGCTAGCCAAGCCACGTGCATGCATGATGCATGTACGGTTCAGAACCCCAACCGATCTGGCTGGCGATGGTCAAGATCCATGCGAGAGAAATTCCAATCCAGACGAAGCTAGCTAGGATGGATGCGCATCATGCTCCTGCAGCGGGGATTTTGCTGGGTTCGCTGACTCCGCCCGACGTCGATGCCGGCGCCGCCGCCGATCCTCCCGAGAGCTGCCTTCTTGACAGCAAGCCCTTCTTCGGCGAGCGCACAAACGCCACCACCGCCAGGTACCACACCACCGACCCGAACGACAAACACCGCGCCATGGCCATCCAGGCCACCTTGCGACTAAGTTTTTTTACCGGAACCGGTACCTACCGGTGTGACATCCACCGTTGACGTTGTTTTAAAGATTCGAACCATTTTTTTAATATATAAGAGACAGAATTGAAAATACATAGAATACATGTGGGTCCTTTGCATTCTATTGTCAGCTTTTATCAGGAGAGAGAGAAAATATTCATAGAAGACCGGTTGCATGCATGATAAAAAATTCTCTATCTCCCCATCAAAAGACTACCTTTTAATTTCATTGTGAAATTTTGGATGATAGATATCTTTTGAATGAAAACTCCAATTTTGAATATTTTTATATATTTGAATTCATAGCGAGAAGATCTTCAAAATAAGATCAATTGTGGATACATTTGAACTAGTTTCAATTTCACTGATTTCACAAAACAGATTTCACTCAAATTGGCAAACAAATTTCACTCACCTCCAAAAACCATTTCAGTCAATTCAAAATAACAATTCACTCATTTAAAAAAATACGAACTCACTCATTTCAATTGACAGATTTCATGCATTTAATTTTTTTTATTTTACCCATATCTTTAAGCTGATTTCATTCCTTCCAAAAACCGATTTACTTGTTTCATATAACATTCACTGCTTTAAAAAACACGCATGTTTAAAAACTGATTTCACTCATTTTAAGAATATAATTTCACTTATTTAAAAATATAATTTCACTCAAAAACTAACTTCACTCGCTTCATTCATTTATGAATATAATTTCACTTATTCCAAAAACTTGCTTCAATCATTAAGAGACCGATTTCACTCGTTTTGCAAGGAAAATTATTTCAATCATTTGAAAATTTTGATTTCAATTATTTCTAAAAAGCATTCGCTTCATTAAACAGATTACACTCATCATAAAAATCAGTTTCAAACATTGAAATAGATAATTTCACATGACAATCAATATTTTTTTTTCAAGAATCTCATTTCTCACATTCACTAATTTCAGAAAACACATTTCACTCACTCAATTAAAAAACTATATTCAACTTGTTTAAAAAAATGATTAACCTAATTATGAAAGATAGGTTTCACTCATTTCACTAGTTCCAGAAAAACACATTACATTCACTAAGTTGAAATAACAATTTCACTTGTTTCAAAGATAGATTTCACTTATTTTTTAAACTGATTGGAAATAATCAGCTTAATATTTTTTAAATAACAAGTTTCATATTTTTTAAATAACAAGTTTCACATATTTTGCACTGAAATATGTTTCATATACATGAAAAACAAAAAACATTTCAAAAAAATGGTTTCACTCAATTCAAAGAACTTATTTCACTTTATTTCAGAAAACTGATTTCACTCATTTGAAACGTTGAAACTTAATCATGTTTAAATGTATTCAAGATTGATCTTGTTCTAAAGGTCTTGGCGCCATGAGTTCAAATATATAAAATATTTCTAAAATGGGATTATAGTTTTAATGATATGAATGAATGAAATTGCTAAGGAGAAAATAAAAGGCAGGATTAGAGTTGTGGGGACAGACAGAAAAGTTACTGCATGCATGCGTACTTTACACTGGGAATAGTTTTTATTCTATTATTGACAGAGACCCACTTATCTGACACAGATTAGACTATTAACAGAGATACATGAGATAGTTACCCCAATACAAAATGCTATACACATGTACTGGGTCCCTAATGCACGAATCACAAAGTAAATATATGGTGGATGGTCCACCGGTAGCTCCCGGCTCCGGTAAAAAGCACTTTGCGGGCCACCTTGTTCGTCGCCCGCCCGCCCCGCGTCTCCTACGTGCTCGCCTGGGCCACCGGCACCCACTTCACCGAGGAGCCTCTCGTCCTCTCCGCCCACGGCGGCCTCGTCCTCCTCACCATGGCCGTACGCATGAAGCTATGGCCGTTCCCAGAATACTACATCTAACAGCCCGGCGGCGCCGCCTGTGCCGCTCCGTCGCTCTATCTGATCCCGCAACCGAGCGGCACGCGCTTGGTCAACGAAATCTGTGCGGTCGGCCTCCTGTCTCATGGCGGCGGCGGAGCCTACCACGTCGCTGCACTAGCCATGCCGGAGAATGGAGAGTTCGACCTCTACGTCTTCAGCTCCGAGACGCGAGCCTGGACAGTCAAGAAGCCCGTCTTATCGTCACTGGCAGACGAAGCCGTCGACTTTGGCGACTACACACCGGGCAAGGCGATCGTGGTTGGCGGTGGCGGCGTCATGGCGTTCATCGACGTGTGGGACGGCATCCTTTTCTGCAGCAACGTCCTTGACGGCGGCGAACACCCTGAGCTTCACTATATCCGGCTGCCATCTGCAGATCTCCCCCGGCCGGGCATCGCTACTGGCCGCAACCTCGCGACATCGCATTTGACTTGTCCGGCGACACAATCCGCATCAGGTTCGTCGAGGTGGTCTGCCCCTCCTCCTCCCCGGGTTGGTCCGTTTCCACCTGGACCACCACCACCACGGCCACGAGCCCTTGGCAGCAACTGGATGCCTGGCAAAAGGACTCCGTGCTCTATGATTATGAACTTTCAGTGGCCGACGGCGTCGACATTGACGCGCTGCTGCGGCCTGAGGCTTTGGAGTTGGACGACGAGCCGGCTTTTGGTCACCTCTTCGTGGGTATGCCCATGTTGAGCTTGCACGAAAACAAGGTCGTCTGCCTCTTGGCCAAGCACCATCTTCCAGACAGTGAAGTGTGGGCGGTTGCTGTTGACATGGAGACGAAGAGGATAAAAGGAGTCAATCTTCTTCGGGGCGGAAGATGCACAAGGCTATTCTACAGCACCATCTCCGGCCATCTCAGTATATGCATGACTGCTGCAGGTTCAGGTGAAAAGGCCACGAGCGCAGCCGTCAACTCTAGTGCTCCATGTGTTTTTTCTCTCCGGATTGCATGCCGGAGTCTTTGTTTGTGAGCAATGCTTCACCTAGGTAAAGTTACGTACAGATTTTACGTAACAGGCAACGTGTAGGATTGGGATTGGACGGAAGAGTGTGGCAGGGACCACACGGGTGAAAATCAGCAGGGCGATAGATTTGTTAGGTAGGTTACGTAACGAGGTAAATACATCGGAAGTCTTCAAACTTGCACGCGACGATCAGTTTGGTGAACAAACTTGTAAAATATGTGATTCTGGTCATCGAACTTGTGCGGATGTGCAAATACGGTCACATATCCCGTACATGGGCGTATCCGATGCTTGGCTGCCTGCTGTCAGCAACAGATGGCGCTCAGCGCGGCGTGTTTTTGCACAAAACCCCATAGCCTTTTTTATTTGTGAAAAATTAACAACTGGTGGGTCTCACTTATCAGTATATAGCGAAATTTAAATACGAAGAAGTGTGTCGCCCAGTCTAGAACACACGCCTAAGGCGAGGACACAATCCGGCCAAGCCACTCCAACCCAATCCTGTGGATGTTTACGTAGTATAACTTTGCTTTACTGTACTATAACGAAGGAGCTCGTGTAGCAGAAATGGGTTCCATTTTGTGCGGCCTATTTTGCATCTGCTCTCCTTTTTTTTACAGATTAATAGATATGTAGTATGTAAATTATAATCTCAATAATAAAATGACTTTCAAATATTGTTCATTTATTATTTTAAAATAATATTTATGAATTGTAAAAGATATTTGCATAATTATAATACAAATATTTTTTAAATATTCATAATTGTAAAAACATTGTTTTCAAAATTTGTAGAATAACTTTAAAAATAAAAATAACAATTTTAAAAATAGTAATAATTAAAAAATGTATGTATAGTTGCACCTGTTCGTTTTTTTGAACTTTTGAAGCAGAAAACTTTGTTCATGTATTATTTTAAGATAATATTGTTAATTAAAAAAATTGTGTCATAATAATATAAGTATTTTTATAATTACTATTCATAAATATTATTTTAATTATACAAGAATTTCAATAATTATACACACGTTTTTAAAATCTTATGTTTGTATAAGTAAAATATTCATAATATAAAATCTAAAGTCTTGTTATGAATATTTAATCGTGTCTAATATGTAAATTATATATTCTTTTTGAATATAAATCATGATTAAAAATTATACACAAGTGAATATTCATAAATATTTAATAAATATTGTATTCATCATTCTGTATAATTTAAATATAAGCCACGAGTGTATAATTCTTTTTGTATTCATTATTTTTTATTTAATAACATTTTAAATGTCTGTATTAAATAAATATATTTTATGTAATACACAAGTTTATATTTCATAAACTGTTGACTCTACTTTTACGCAAGAACATGTGTCGAACATCATATTAAGTCACGTCATGTGCACGACACATATTTAGTTGATAATCCCGGATGTTTTCAGTATAAGTGAAATTGTATCTCATGTTAGACACGTAAATGTTCCTGTTGCAATGGTTGGGTCTTTCTTGTGCGTACCTGAGCTAGCTAGACCGAAGACCCACCACCCGCGCTTCTGTATTTCGCTCCTCGCTGGAGCGTATTTTTGGTACCAATGATGATTGTTTTTCTGCAAATAAACAAAGGCGAGGCTGTTTTAAGCAAGAACATGTCGCACCGAGTGCCATCTTGTCATTGACAGTGGGCCTTGCACACTCTGGCCTGCCAAGCAAGCATCGGATACGTCCGCGTACGGGATATGTGACCGTATTTGCACGCTTACGCAAATTCGATAACCAAAATCACGTATTTTACAAGTTTGTGCACTAAACTGACCGTCGCGTGCAAGTTCTAAGACTCCCAATGTATTTAACTCTTACGTAACTCTTCGTACGTCGCTTTCGTAGGTGTAGTATTGTTTGTTTAATGAGGTAAATACATCACTAGTGCTTGAACTTGCCATGAATATGCACTTTGGTGCCTGAATTTGTAAAATACATTGAACTGGTTTCATAACTTGACATGGACATGCATATACAGTTCAAATGTTGTTTTTATACGTCCATGACGCTCATGAGGCACGTCAGGATGTAAGGGATAAGGCATGTGGCCTGGCTTTTTTGGAAAACCTCCTAAAATATTTTTTCCTTACAAAAAGGCCCTCAAAGAGAAACTCTTAAATTGAAACAAATATTAATCTATTTTTTTGAATTGGTTGGATTGCTTACCAGTTCAAATTTAGTGTCAAGAAAGGATTCATATACTTTATAAACATAAAGCTGAACAACATAAAATTAAAAATATTTATTTCAGCAATATAGTGACATTGATTTGAACCTGCAACCAAGGGCTATATAGCGGCCTCACATACCACTCCAACCGACAACACCGAATGGCAAAATGATAAATTTAGCTTTATATCATAACGAGCCCGTGTGGCTAAAACGAACCACAATGTGGCTCAATTTTGAACAGGTTTGTTCTTTTTCATTTCATTTTTTAAAAATACGTAAGTTATTATCGCGTTACAAACAATGTACATATGTTTAAAACAAATTACGTTAAAAATTTCATATAATTTCATCAAATACCTATGCAATTATTTAACATAAAAACACATAATAAAATTATGAATTAAGAATATATTTTGTAATTTGAAAATGTTAGCTATTAATAAAATATGGAATTAATTTTAGAAACGTTCATATATTTAAATAAATTCCCATATAAGTTTAAAATTTCCACTTTTCTAATAAACTATTTCTTTAGTATATCAATGTGTTCATGCTTTAGCAAAAAACTATGTTGTTTTGAAAAGTTTATATAGTATATAAGTTTGTGTGTTTTCTAAAAAAATACAAGTCTAGTCCGCCATTAGACTGCGGATCCTGACATAAATAATATTTTTTTGAAATACCCACATGAATAATACTGTAATCTTATTTTAATCATTCATAAATATTTTCAATTTTATGAATATGTTTTAAAATAACACTCAATTCTTTTTAAAATGACATGAATATTTTTGCATTCTTTTTAAATTATGTTTGTTATATAGTCATAAAAAGTACTTGTACTTTTGATACATGACAACTCATTGGTTGGAGTGGCATCCGTGCCTGATCTACAAGCTTTGGTCCCATGTTCGGTCATAGATCTGATGCCGTTTTCTTTGGATTATTAAATTCTCTTTATTTATTTTGTTCGGCCAAATGTTTATAAAGGTTATGAATCACTAAATATCAGCAAATGGGAAATTGTCGAGTGGCTAGCCGCACGCACTCGACTGGTACGTTGTTGGTTCGATCGAGCACACGAGTTGTAATTTTTATCTTATAGTTATACACCTAATTTTTATTTTATAATTTGTCAGTTTCTCCCTGAGGGCCTTATTGAAAGAAAACAATTTCAGAGGTTTTTCGCAAAAAAACCAGGCCACCCATCCTTGGCACCGACAGCGGGCCCCATGGCATGCTGGCGCCCCTCCTCAGCTTCGTGGACGTATACAAACACCATTTGAATTGTATATGCACGTCCATGCCAAGTTATAAAACCAGTTCAATGTATTTTGCAAATTCAGGCACTAAAATGCACATTCATGACAAGTTCTAGCATCACTGGTGTATTTACCTCTTGTTTAATCTATCTATCTATCTACATACTATCTATACTACCCCTATAAAAGAAAGAAAGGGGCAGATCCAAATAACCAGAACCGTTTATCTAGCTGATCCAAGGGTCTAAAACATCTATGTATTTAACACAACAAGCCACTAATCAACCGATCTAATCCCCGTACCGCTCGTCATCATCAAACTATCCGCATGCCGCACCTGAACAAAAATAGAAACTGCCTGCACGCCTTCTGACCCCGCCGCCCACCGGTCGCCGCTCCTCATCTGCAAGCGCTCCTCCTCTGCTTGCGCCATCTCGCCCACCACTCCTCTGCTAGCGCTGATCTCCTTCACCTTCGCTCTGTCTCCATGGCTACCCGCCGTTCCTCCTTTTCTGCCAGACGAACGGCTACGCACGGTCAACGTCACACCCACCGCTGCTTCCCCACGGACGCGAGCGGATCGCCGCCGCCGTCGGCTGCTCTCCTCTTCTGCCGCACGGACGCGAATGCGGATCGCCCCGCCGCTTCTTCGATTCTGCCACACGGACACAAGCGCGGGTCGGCTGCTGCCCCACGGATGCAAAAGCGGGTCGCCACCACCGCCACATTGGGGCCCTCGCCGCCACGCGGGCGAACTTTGATCAGGTTTATTTTACCTTAACACCTAACATCAAGCCACCAGTTCGGTGTATCCCCACGGGCGAAGGAAATCTGGTTCCATGAAACACCATGGACGGGTATGCTTCATGTTCAGTTTTCAGTTCGGTCATTCAGTGTACTCATACTCATGTGATTTTTCTTTTCGTAAACCATTGCAAGCTTCATATTCAGTTTTCTGCTTGCTGCTTGACTGCTTCAAGTGTGTACAGATTGCATATATCAAGTTTCTTCAACTGTTCACGGACTACGGGATGTAGGTTTCAAGTGTGTACAGATTGCATGAATCAATTTTGACTTCCGAGAATTCTGAAGCCCGCTACTCAATTTGTAGTTGGCATTTTTTAATGGAATTGTTGTTTGGTTTCTTGAAACAACTACTCTGAACTGAAACATGCATTTCTAAAGACTGTTTCTGTAATTATTTTCTCACTACAAATGTACTATCTACTAGCTTTGCCACTTTGGAGATTAAACCGGGCCTTAACCACCTATTGTAATCGGAGAGGTTTTCGGAAGACTTGCTGATGCATGATTACACTTCTAGTTGCTACAGTAGTCACACAGACGCAGCTTGGTGCATTGTTCTCTTCTTTCCCTTTATATTTTCTTCATCCTTGTGCTTGTAAATTTGTAACTCAAGAGGTCACAAACTTTTGCAATCTGGAGGTGTCACTTTCAGACTGATACATATGCATGTAGCTGTTCATGAAGCATCATTTTACTAAAGTGTCAAATGTCTGATCTCTTATAAAGTTATAATCCACGGGCTTGATCCCAAGGCTGCGATGAGCTTATTAACATCGATGGTGTGCTAAATGTGATCATAAGGAACCTGGAAAAGGAGTATGTCTCTTAATGGACATCTTTCTATTTTGCATTGAACTTCGATTAATTATTTTACTGTACATTTTCCAAAATTCAAGGATTGGCTTCTTACTCATTACAAATGGTTCCAATCTTTGTTCTTAGTTTTAAAAGTTACATAAAGAACAATGTTCAAATTCACTGACCTGTGCTTTGTGACATGTCTTCACTGTATGTTCATTATATATGCATGTAGCAATACTTCCTTTCAATCTCTTCATTTGTTCGTAAGCTAGATTGTGTGCCAAGTTGTATTTACTGGACACTTGCTACTCTTTTCCTTGTGCAATTATTCAGTCCTGGTTATCTTTTGTTGTATTTCCGAGTTGCATAAATGGCTCGAAACACCAGGAGCTACTAAATCTTACCTGTACTGAATTTGTGCTGTTTTCTTATATCAAAATACGGTTCTCCTTCAAAGTATATTTTTCTCCTTCTACTGAATGTGCTTCTGGAAAAGGATCTCAACAGATCAACTAGAAGGAGAAGAGAGCAGCCAAAGAGAGGTTAAGAACAAGACGCATGCTTCAGATTAACTCCTATTCCTGGAACGATATGCTTTTGATGATTGAATTAGATAAAACAAGTATATATTTCTGAAGATTAATGGATTCTAATCGTATGATTTTGATATGCAGAAGGATGATCTACCTTTTTGGGACTTCGTTTTGTGAATTGATGTGTTATCTTGAGCAAATATCTTACTATTTGTACAATGTTATAATTTGAACTTTTACTATTGATATAACATACTGTATGTCGAATGTTTCAATACATATATACTTGCGGCAACTACTAACTGAAATTTATTTTTCACCTACAAAATATATAGAATCTTCGTCCATGTTTTCTTGTCGATACCTGATTTACATGTCCATACAATATATAGAATCTTCGTCCATGTTTTCATGTCGATACCTGATTTACATGTCCATACAGTTGGGCTGTTCGAGCTAACACAGCAAGGTCTTACAATGCATCAAGGGCATCTAATAAAGTTTTTAGGTTTGTCCCTAGAACTATTATATCCAGACAAGATGGTTGCAGAACCATCAGAGCTGAACCTTCTAGGTAATTTTACATAATCAGCGGCTGGGCGCCCACAATCATCCATGATTTTGCGTCGAAGTGAGATAAGGTTTACTCATTTTCTTATATTTTGTTTCTCTTTTCTGTTTTGCTTGGTTGATTTTCAGTTATAGAGAAGAGTTAGAATTGGATGAAGTATCAAACAATGGAATCAAATCATGCATGGAATTGTAAGTCAATCATATAAGCATAGACATGTTTTCAGTTTTCCAATGTATAGTGGAAGTTATTTAAGCCGTTTGAAATAGCAATATGGAGTTTTTTCTATTGATGTTTGCCGTGAACGATGGGAATATATTCCCTTAAAGAAATCATGTGAATATATTTGAATGGTTTCATCTTCAAATAAGATCTCTATAGTAGCAATAATTTTGAATAAAAGATACCCCCTCTCTAAACAAATATAAGACGTTTTAGATCACTAAAATTATGTGTTCACATTTATACCAGTGTGAAAACTGAATAAGGATCAATTTTATTTTAAATACATGCACTTGCACGTACGTGATTACTAGTAGTTAATACTACTCCCTCCGTTTTAAAATATAGTGTGCTCGCGTTTCCCGAGATTCAACTTTGACCATAAATTTAACCTACGAGACCAACTGCGGCCGGAGAAAAAAATATATAGTTGAAAACTTCATTCAAATACGAATTCATTGATATAATTTTTGCTCCCGCCGCAATCGGTCTTGATAGTTAAATTTACGGTCAAAGTTGAAGCACGTGGATAGAGGAAGCACTACATTATAGAATGGAGGGAGTATATAATGCTGACGTTTTCAAAAAAAAAACTACCTTAATCCGGGTCGGATTCAGACGAGAAAGGAAATCGCCGCTTGATATAGTCGCAAGCCCACCCCGCCGATCGAGTACGATAGATGGCCAGGATGGATGGCTCCCACCGCCGGCGGCTGCACGCGGACGAGGACCGCCTCGGTGCCCTCCCCGACGATCTCCTCCTTGATATCCTGCGCCGCCTGGACACACGCACCGCGCTCGGCGCCGCGGCGCTCTCCAGGCGCTGGGCCGGCCTGGCCCGCGAGGTCCCCTTCCTGGACCTCAAGGTCACCGACAAACTGCCGCCGCGCTATCACCGGTGCTTCCGCCTCCGCGACGACGCTAGGGATTCGAAAATCAGCTCGACCTTGTCTGACAGGTGGCATCTAGAGGCTATCGCCGCCCGTTACGAGCGCCGCGCCATGCGATCCATGGTCCGCTCCGTCAAGAGCCTCCTGGCCAGCCAAGCTCGCCGGCGCGTGGAGAGGCTGTCGCTCGAGGTCTTCGCCTACAGCACCTCGTCCTCCATCAACCGCCTGGTCGTGGACGCCGTCGATTCCTGGGGCGTCCGGGATCTAGAGTTTGTTGCCACGCCGACAGGGCCGATCGCGTATCCGGAGCCGCCGGCCTACAGCTTCCCTCTTGGCCTCATCAGCAGGAAGCCCGGCCAGTCCCGACTGCGAAGCCTCAAGCTTGCCAACTGCTTGCCCCCGCCGCTCCGGGGATTCAACGCGCTCACCATGCTCGTCTTGCGAGACTTGCCGGCTCCCACGCCGCCGGCCGCATACGAGGCAGTGGTCGCCGACTGCCCGCAGCTGCAAGTGCTACACCTCCTGTCATGCAAGCTCAAGATAAGAACCGGCAGGGTGGTCCTGGACGCGCCTGGATCGGAAATCAGGGAGCTTGTAGTCGACGGCGAGCACATGGTGGTCGAGATCCGGTCTCTCCCGAAGCTCGAGAGCCTCGCCAGCCTGCACGGTTGCGTGCTGCTTTGCTCCCCCGCCGCCGTCCCGTGTCTTGCGCGCGTGAGCCTCGCCTGCTCGGTTGGCCGACTGGAAGGGGACAGTTTGGCTGCCCTAAACCGTTTCCATCGAGACTGCTTGATTCTGGTGCTCGTGCTCTTCTTCCGGTGCGCTATCACTGTGAAGGATCTCGTCTTGCGGTTCACTGGGCCAGAGATGTGGATCGTGCCGACGACTCCCTTCTCTGGAATAATGTCGTGCCTGAGAAGGCTGCTCGTCGCCGATGTGCCTTCCTCATGGGACGCCTCATGGCCACGCCTGCTCATCGAGGCAGCGCCGTTACTTGAGAGCCTTTATGTCCATGTCTCCCATGGCGAAGACGAGCCGAGTCAGGAGGAGATACCGGGGGAGACCTCGGCTTCGCGCCATCACCATTTGAAGGAGCTGGTTGTCATTGGCTTCCAGAGGACGGAGAGACAGACGCGCCTTGTGAGGTTCGCCGTGGAGGCATCCACGGCGCTGCGGCGTGTCGCTCTGCTCAAGCATGGACGCGTCGAGGACAGGGGGCCCTGCTGCGACTGGGAGGTGGTGAGCCAGCAGACGGCGTGGTGCGACGAGGAGAGACTCGCCGTTCTCGATGGCATCGGCTGTTCGACGGGACGGATCCAAGTGGTGCTCAGTTGAATTGAGCCCTATGATGTTGGACTTGGAGAATTGAAGGTGGGTTGCTGTAGTTCTTCTGGCTCCCCAATTCAACAATTTATTTGTATGCCATGTGTGTGAACAAAAATGTTACATTCAGTTATTTGGTGCTGCTGCTTTGTAGTATCTGAACTTGCTGAACAATGATGTGTCATGCAATATTGTAGAAGGACAAGATATGAGCTGTGCAATCTCGATGTATTGATCGGTGCACCAGGCACGTATATATAAGTACAGAGGTGGACCACAACCTTAACTATACAAAGGAAACAGGAGGTGGGCCCTACACACAAATATACACGTACACAATATACTCAACACCCTCCCGCAGTCGAAGCGGCGCCAGTGACGCAAAGACTGGAACGAAACTCCTCGAAAGTAGAAGTCGGCAGTCCCTTCGTCATCACATCAGCGAACTGCTGAGCGGTCGGCACATGGAGAACCCGCATGCGTCCAAGAGCCACCTGCTCGCGCACAAAGTGAATGTCCAGCTCGATGTGTTTAGTCCGGCGATGATGAACGGGGTTGGCGGAGAGGTACACCGCAGAGACGTTGTCACAGTAGACAACCGTAGCCTGGGAAACGTCGTGATGCAGCTCCTGCAGTAACTGTCGTAGCCAGGTGCACTCGGCAACGGCGTTAGCCACAGCTCGGTACTCAGCCTCCGCGCTGGAGCGCGAAACTGTGGGTTGTCGCTTAGACGACCACGAGACGAGTGAAGGACCGAGGTAGACGCAGTAGCCAGAGGTGGACCGACGAGTGTCAGGGCAGCCAGCCCAGTCAGCATCGGAGTAGGCCACCATCTCCAGAGAAGTAGACGCCGTGAGTGTCAGCCCGAGGGTCATCGTGCCGCGGATGTAGCGAAGGATCCGCTTCACGAGAGTCCAATGAGAGTCACGAGGGGCGTGCATGTGAAGACACACCTGCTGAACAACATACTGAAGATCCGGTCGAGTGAGAGTCAAGTACTGAAGAGCGCCGACAATAGACCGGTAGAAAGGAGCATCCGACGCAGGCGAGCCCTCAAGAGCAGAGACCTTGGCCTTCGTGTTAATAGGAGTAGCAACAGGGTGACAGTTGAGCATACCGGCACGCTCAAGAAGCTCATGTGCATACTTCTGCTGATGAAGAAAGAAACCGTCCGGGCGGCGAACGACCTCAATGCCAAGGAAATAATGTAGAGCACCCAGGTCCTTAATAGCAAACTCGTCACGCAGCCGGAGAGTAATCTGCTGAAGAACAGCTGCGGAGGAGGCAGTCAGGATGATGTCGTCGACGTAAAGCAGCAAGTATGCAGTCGTGTCACCGTGGCGATAGACAAACAGCGAGGCGTCCGAGCAAGTAACGCTAAAGCCCAGTGTCTGAAAAAACCCGGCGATCCGCTGGTACCAGGCGCGGGGTGCCTGCTTGAGCCCGTAAAGAGAGCGGGACAGCAGACACACATGGCCGGGAAGTGAGGCGTCGACAAAACCGGTGGGTTGCTCACAATACACCTGCTCCTCAAGATGGCCATGGAGAAAGGCGTTGGAGACATCCATCTGATGAACGGGCCAGCCGCGGGACACGACGAGCTGGAGGACGGTGCGGATCGTGCCCGGTTTTACAACCGAGGCGAACGTCTCGGTGAAGTCCACTCCAGCGCGCTGGCGAAAACCACGGACCACCCAGCGAGCCTTGTAGCGCTCGAGAGTGCCATCCGAGCGGGTCTTATGGCGAAAGACCCACTTGCCGGTGATGACGTTGGCGCGAGGAGGCCGGGGAACCAGTGTCCAAGTGCGGTTCCGTTGGAGCGCATCGAACTCTTCCTGCATCGCCGCAAGCCAGTGAGGATCACGGAGGGCGGCGCGAGCGGACACGGGAAGAGGCGACGGCTCCGCAGTGGAGGCGGCGAGGACATACTCGTCACTCATGTACCGGAGGCTCGGGGCGATGAACACCGGCGCGAGCCCGTGTAACCGGGCCAGATGGCGCCAACGGAGCCACTGGCGAGGCAGCCGGCGAGGCAGCCGGCGAGACGGCCGGCGTCAGGGCCGGCGAGGCGGCTGGCGAGGCGGCCGGCGTCGGGGCCGGCGAGGCGGCCGGCGTCGGGGCCGGCGAGGGAGTCGGCGAGGCGGCCGGCGTAAGGGCCGGCGAGGGAGCCGGCATCGGGGTCGGCGAGGCGGCCGGCGTCGAGGCGGCTGAGGAGGCGGCCGAGCCGGCCGTGCCCGATCCCGCGGCGGGTGAGGGAGGGGCGCCAGGGGCGCCGTCAGAGCCGGCCGAGGAGGCCAAGGGGGCGGGCGCCGGCGTGAGGGCGCGAGGACCGCCAAAGCCCGGAGGCGGTCCGCGGGCCGAACGGAACCGTCCGCCTGACGGAGTCGTCGAAGGGCCGCCGGTGGCCGGCGGTGACGAGACGACCAGGGGTACTTGCTGCTGAAACGGAAACACCATCTCATCAAAGTAAACGTGTCGGGAGGTGAAAACACGATGGGAGACGGGATCATAACAGCGATAGCCCTTAGTGTTGGGTGGGTAGCCGAGAAAGATGCAGACGACGGAGCGGGGTGCAAGATTATGAGCCGCAGTAGCGGCGATGCTAGGGTAGCAAAGGCAGCCGAAGATGCGAAGCCCATCATAAGAGGGGGGTGCACCGAAGAGAAGATGATGAGGTGTAAAGTTCCCGCGAGTACGACATTGGCGGATGTTGATGAGGAGAGAAGCGGTGGCGAGAGCGTCAGGCCAAAAGCGTGGAGGCACATTGGCATGAAAGAGAAGAGTCCTAACGCAGTCATTGAGAGTGCGAAGGATGCGCTCAGCACGACCGTTCTGTTGCGAGGTGTACGGGCAAGTGAGACGAAAAATCGTGCCATGTGTGGTAAGAAGATTACGAACGGCGAGGTTGTCAAACTCCTTCCCGTTGTCTGTCTGCAACGCGAGAATGGGACGACCAAACTGCGTGAGAACATAGGAGTAGAACGCGGCGAGAGTGGATATAACATCCGACTTGCGGCGCAACGGGAAGGTCCACACATAATGCGAAAAATCATCAAGTATGACAAGATAATAAATAAAGCCCGTATTACTGGCAACAGGAGAGGTCCAAACATCACTATGAATTAACTCAAACGGGTATGATGCAACAAAAGAAGAAGCCCTAAACGGAAGAAAAGCATGTTTGCCGAGGCGACATGCATGACATGAGTGATCCTCGTTCTTATTACACATGAAAGAAAAACTCCGAAGTATGTGGCGAAGGGTGGCAGGATTAGGATGACCCAAGCGAGCATGCCAAAGATCCACTCCGGTGGCGAAAGCGACAGGGGCGGCGGAAGTGGTGGAGGTGGCGGAGTGAACCGGGTAGAGCTCGTCGGGGCTGACAGAAACAAGATTTTTAATAAGTTCAGGAGAAACGAGGATATTAGACTTGGATATAGGAGTGGAGTTAGACGGAAAATATGTATGACCAATATGAGTGATGGGAAGGGAAGGGCCATCACCGACAGTGATGCGGTTGGAGGTGTGGACAGGATGAGCGATGTGAAAGTTACCGGGGTACGCCGCCATGTGAGCGGTGGCGCCGCTGTCCATGTACCAATCGCCGCCGCCGGTGTAGCTGGACGGGGAGGGAGCGTTGTGGAGAGCCGCCAGGAGGGCCGGGTCCCACGGTGCCGGCGGGAGAGGAGGCACAGCCGTCAGGGGCAGCAGCGGCGGCCCACCTGGCGGCGGCTGCTGACCGTAGGGCGCCGCGTAGGGCTGCGGCACGGCGTAGTACGCCTGGTGTGGCTGAGGCCGAGTGCCGAGAAGGCCCTGGACAGGGGCCCGAGGAACCGACATGGAGTAGGCGTGGACAACGCCGGTCCATGGGTTTTGGCCGGCGTACCACGGGGCCGGCTGAGGGGCCTGCCGTGGCGGGCGGGGCGCTCCTCCCTGAGCACCGCCACCGCCCCCCTGCTTGCGGCCACCACGACGACCCCCCCCCCCCGTTGGCCGCCGGCTGGGGCGGCGGGAAGGGGGCGGCCGGCGCGGGCGGGAACCCGGGAGGGAAGGCGGGCGCCGCCGGCTGGGGCCGCGTCGGGCGTGGCGGTGGCGGGGCCGAACCCCCGCGGGTGCCTGCGGCGAGGGTGGTGTGGGTCGCGCGAGTCCGTGCCACCCGCATCCGGCGCTCCTTCAACTTGAGATACGCGACCACCTTCGCGAAGGTGGGCTCCGGAATGAGGGTGAGGTTGGAGGTGGCGTTCCCGAAGTCCTCGTTGAGGCCGCTGGAAAGGGTGCTGATGAGGAGCTCGTCGCCGATCTTTTCCCCGAGATCACGGAGCTCATCGGCGAGCTTCTTGAGGCGCATGCAAAAATCATCGATGGATGAGTCAAGTTGCTGGCACCCGTAAAACTCACCATAGAGCAGGACCTTGCGCTGCAGCCGATTGTCGGTGAAGAGGCCGTTGAGCTTGGTCCAGACCGCATAGGCGTCGTCCTCATCGTTCACCACGGTGTGGAAGAGGTCGCTGGAGATGGTGAGGTAGAACCAGCGGATGATGGTGGCGTCGAGGATCATCCACTCCTCGTCATGGATCATGAGCGCCGAGTCCACGGTGCCGTTCACGTGGCCGTGCAGGAGGTACTCACGGAACACAAGCGAAAAATAGCGCTTCCAAGCGGAGTAGGAGGCGGTAGTGTGATCAAGCTTGACTGGAACGCGCTCGTGGATGTTGAGGTCGCGGACGGGAGTGACATCAGGACCGGCAAACGGGTTGGAAACGGTGGACGAGGAGGAGCTCATGGCTAGGGTTCGGCGCGGGTGGAGGGAGACGGGGTGCGGCGCGGGTGGGAGGGGAGGGGGAGGTTAGCAGCGCGGGTGAGGGAGACGGAAGCGGGAGCCCGCGGCGGCGGCGGCCTTGGAGAGGCGGCGGCGGCGAGCGAGGTGGTGGGAGAGGCGGCGGTGACCAACGGCGGCGGCGGCAACCGGAAGAAGGGTGGCGGCGGCGGTGGCGGCTAGTGGCGGCGACGGGGAGGAGGGGCGGCGGCGGCGGCGCGGCGGCGGCGGCTAGGGTTAGGATCGTGCTGCGATAGATACCATGTAGAAGGACAAGATATGGGCTGTGCAATCTCGATGTATTGATCGGTGCACCAGGCACGTATATATAAATACAGAGGTGGACTACAACCTTAACTATATAAAGGAAACAGAAAATAAGTCCTACACACAAATATACACGTACATAATATATAGTCAACAAATATGATTGGAACAGTATCATGGTTTCTTGTTTTATCATCCTCTGATTGGTTGTTGTCTTATGGACGGCCGCAAAAACGTGATGACAAAATGCGCATATACACGTGCTTAGACTGTCATGCATGAATTGGTCTTGTAAATTGAGAAGAGCAGTAACTGATGATCTGCGGACTGGAAATGCCCTACGAAAAATGTCGACAACAAATTTGAAGTGGTATCACTTGAACCACGCTCAGCTTATTGTTATCTGCAAGGAAAAGTTAGGGCATCTTCAAAGTGGACCCTTATTGTATTGGTCTGTTCGGCAGGGCCGATTCTGAGATTTTGGGAGCCTAGGGTGAAAATAAAAGATGGAGCCCCTTGAATTTTTCTTCTAGCAACCACTGATGCAAAGTCATTTATGACAGTCTCATCCGGACTGAGATTAGGTGACTTGCCTCTTGCAAGTCGCGATGTACCTTGCGTCCCTGTATCAGCCACCCAAATGAGATCCAACGGACAATATTGATCCAAACCAACCAAACAGCTTGGGACTTGGCCGTTCTCAAGCACACAGCAAAAAATATGAAGTTTGCGGCTTGGCGAATGGAGCGTGAGTTTTATCCTTGATCCTAGGTTGGAGCAGCAACAATCTACGGCGAGGTCGGCGCATGCATCTACAGTGATGGACGAGCAGAGTCATGCCATCTTGCTGTGGCGACCACCGAGGCTGATGTGGCCTCGACGCTGGTGACGGCAGCGACCGAGGTGGTCCACCTGACCAGACGAGGTTGCGCGCTCTCAAGGGTTGGTGAAGCTGCAGGAGCTAGTGCATGGGCACTGTTGGGGAACGTATTAATTTCAAAAAAAAATTCTACGCACACGCAAGATCATGGTGATGCATAACAACGAGAGGGGGAGAGTGTGATCTACGTACCCTTGTAGACCAACAGCGGAAGCGTTGTGACAACGCGGTTGATGTAGTCGTACGTCTTCACGATCCGACCGATCCAAGCACCATTACTCCGGCACCTCCGAGTTCTTGGCACACGTTCAGCTCGATGACGATCCCCGGACTCCGATCCAGCAAAGTGTCGGGGAAGAGTTCCGTCAGCACGACGGCGTGGTGACGATCTTGATGTACTACCGTCGCAGGGCTTTGCCTAAGCACCGCTACAATATTATCGAGGACTATGGTGGAAGGGGGCACCGCACACGGCTAAGAATATGATCACGTGGATCAACTTGTGTGTCTAGGGGTGCCCCTTGCCTCCGTATATAAAGGATCCAAGGGGGGGTGCGGCCGGCCCTAGTAGGAGGCGCGCAGGAGGAGTCCTACTCCTACCGGGAGTAGGACTCCCCTCCCTTTCCTTGTCCAAGTAGGAGAGGGGGAAGGAGAGAAGGAAAAGGGGGGGGGGGCGCCGCCCCTCCCTCCTTGTCCAATTCGGACTAGGGGGAGAGGGGGCGCGCGGCCTGCCCTGGCAGCCCCTCCTCTTCTCCACTTTAGGCCCATGAGGCCCATTAACCCCCCGGGGGGTTCCGCTAACCCCCCGGTGCTCCGGTTTTATCCGAAACTTTCCCGGAACACTTTCGGTGTCCGAATATAGCCGTCCAATATATCAATCTTTATGTCTCGACCATTTCGAGACTCCTCGTCATGTCCCCGATCTCATCCGGGACTCCGAACTCCTTCGGTACATCAAAACTCATAATATAACTGTCATCGAAACCTTAAGCGTGCGGACCCTACGGTTCGAGAACAATGTAGACATGACTGAGACACGTCTCCGGTCAATAACCAATAGCGGGACCTGGATGCCCATATTGGCTCCTACATATTCTACGAAGATCTTTATCGGTCAGACCGCATAACAACATACGTTGTTCCCTTTGTCATCGGTATGTTACTTGCAAGTCTCTTTAGTCGTTCCGTAATACATCATCTCACAACTAACTCATTAGTTGCAATGCTTGCAAGGCTTATGTGATGTGCATTACCGAGAGGGCCCAGAGATACCTCTCCGACAATCGGAGTGACAAATCCTAATCTCGAAATACGCCAACCCAACATGTACCTTTGGAGACACCTGTAGAGCTCCTTTATAATCACCCAGTTACGTTGTGACGTTTGGTAGCACACAAAGTGTTCCTCCGGCAAACGGGAGTTGCATAATCTCATAGTCATAGGAACATGTATAAGTCATGAAGAAAGCAATAGCAACATACTAAACGATCGGGTGCTAAGCTAATGGAATGGGTCATGTCAATCACATCATTCTTCTAATGATGTGATCCCATTAATCAAATAACAACTCTTTTGTTTATGGTTAGGAAACATAACCATCTTCGATTAACGAGCTAGTCAAGTAGAGGCATACTAGTGACACTCTGTTTGTCTATGTATTCACACATGTATTATGTTTCAGGTTAATACAATTCTAGCATGAATAATAAACATTTATCATGATATAAGGAAATAAATAATAACTTTATTATTGCCTCTAGGGCATATTTCCTTCAGTCTCCCACTTGCACTAGAGTCAATAATCTAGATCACATCGCCATGTGATTTAACATCAATAGTTCACATCTTTATGTGATTGGTTCACATCTCCATGTGACTAACACCCAAAGGGTTTACTAGATTCAATAATCTAGTTCACATCGCTATGTGATTAAGACCCAAAAAGTGATCATGTTTTGCTTGTGAGAGAAGTTTAGTCAACGGGTCTGCCACATTCAGATCCGTATGTATTTTGCAAATTTCTATGTGAACAATGCTCTGCACAGAGCTATTCTAGCTAATTGCTCCCACTTTCAATATGTATTCAGATTGAGACTTAGAGTCATCTGGATTAGTGTCAAAACTTGCATCGATATAACCCTTTACGACGAACCTTTTTGTCACCTCCATAATCGAGAAACATATCCTTATTCCACTAAGGATAATTTTGACCGCTGTCCAGTGATCTACTCCTAGATCACTATTGTACTACCTTGCCAAAATCAGTGTAGGGTATACAATAGATCTGGTACATAGCATGGCATACTTTATAGAACCTATGGCTGAGGCATAGGGAATGACTTTCATTCTCTTTCTATCTTCTGTCGTGGTCGGGTTTTGAGTCTTACTCAATTTCACACCTTGTAACACAGACAAGAACTCTTTCTTTGACTGTTCTATTTTGAACTACTTCAAAATCTTGTCAAGGTATGTACTCATTGAAAAAAAACTTATCAAGCGTCTTGATCTATCTCTATAGATCTTGATGTTCAATATGTCAGCAGCTTCACCGAGGTCTTTCTTTGGAAAATTCCTTTCAAACACTCCTTTATGCTTTGCAGAATAATTCTACATTATTTCCGATCAACAGTATGTCATTCACATATACTTATCAGAAATGTTGTAGTGCTCCCACTCACTTTCTTGTAAATACAGGCTTCATCGCAAGTCTGTATAAAACTATATGCTTTGATCAACTTATCAAAGCGTATATTCCAACTCTGAGATGCTTGCACCAGTCCATAGATGGATCGCTAGAGCTTGCATATTTTGTTAGCACCTTTAGGATTGACAAAACCTTCTGTTGTATCATATACAACTCTTCTTTAATAAATCTATTATGGAATGCAATTTTGTTTATCCATTTGCCAGATTTCATAAAATGCGGCAATTGCTAACATGATTCGGACAGACTTAAGCATAGATACGAGTGAGAAACTCTCATCGTAGTCAACACCTTGAACTTGTCGAAAACTTTTGCGACAATTCTAGCTTTGTAGATAGTAACACTACTATCAGTGTCCGTCTTCCTCTTGAAGATCCATTTATTATCAATGGCTTGCCGATCATCGGGCAAGTCAACCAAAGTCCATACTTTGTTCTCATACATGGATCCCATCTCAGATTTCATGGCCTCAAGCCATTTTGCGGAATCTGGGCTCACCATCACTTCTTCATAGTTCGTAGGTTCGTCATGGTCAAGTAGCATGACCTCCAGAACAGGATTACCGTACCACTCTGGTGCGGATCTCACTCTGGTTTACCTACGAGATTCGGTAGTAACTTGATCTGAAGTTACATGATCATCATCATTAGCTTCCTCACTAATTGGTGTAGTAGTCACAGGAACAGATTTCTGTGATGAACTACTTTCCAATAAGGGAGAAGGTACAATTACCTTATCAAGTTCTACTTTCCTCCCACTCACTTCTTTCGAGAGAACCTCCTTCTCTAGAAATGATCCATTCTTAGCAACGAATGTCTTGCCTTTGGATCCGTGATATAAGGTGTACCCAACAGTAACTTTTTGGGTATCCTATGAAGACACACTTTTCCGATTTGGGTTTGAGCTTATCAGGATGAAACTTTTTCACATAAGCATTGCAACCCCAAACTTTAAGAAACGACAACTTTGATTTCTTGCCAAACCATAGTTCATACGGTGTCGTCTCAACAGATTTAGATGGTGCCCTTTTAACGTGAATGCAGCTGTCTCTAATGAATAACCCCAAAACGATAGTGGTAGATCAGTAAGAGACATCATAGATTGCACTATATCCAATAAAGTACGGTTATGACGTTCGGACACACCATTATGCTGTGGTGTTCCATGTGGCATGAGTTTGTGAAACTATTCCACATTGTTTTAATTGAAGACCAAACTCGTAACTCAAATATTTGTCTCCGCGATCAGATCGTAGAAACTTTATTTTCTTGTCACGATGTTTTTCCACTTCACTCTAAAATTCTTTGAACTTTTCAAATGTTTCAGACTTATGTTTCATCAAGTAGATATACCCATATCTGCTCAAATCATCTGTGAAGTTCAGAAAATAACGATACTTGCCGTGAGCCTTAACACTCATCGGACCGCATACATCAGTATGTATTATTTCCAATAAGTCAGTTGCTCGCTCCGGAGAACGGAGTCTTAGTCATCTTGCCCATGAGGCATGGTTCGCAAGCATCAAGTGATTCATAATCAAGTGATTCCAAAATCCCATCAACATGGAGTTTCTTCATGCGCTTTACACCAATATGACCTAAACGGCAGTGCTACAAATAAGTTGCACTATCATTATTAACTTTGCATCTTTTGGTTTCAAATTTATGATTATGTGTATCACTACGATCGAGATGCAACGAACTATTTTCATTGGGTGTGTAACCATATAAGGTTTTATTCATGTAAACAGAACAACAATTTATTCTCTTACTTAAATGAATAACCGTATTACAATAAACATGATCAAATCATATTCATGCTCAATGCAAACACCAAATAACACTTATTCAGGTTCAACACTAATCCCGAAAGTATAGGGAGTGTGCGATGATGATCATATCAATCTTGGAACCACTTCCAACACACATCGTCACTTCACCCTTAACTAGTCTCTGTTTATTCTGCAACTCCCGTTTCGAGTTACTAATCTTAGCAACTGAACTAGTATCAAATACTGAGGGGTTGCTATAAACACTAGTAAAGTACACATCAATAACATGTATATCAAATATACTTATGTTCACTTTGCCATCCTTCTTATCCGCCAATCACTTGGGGTAGTTCCGCTTCCAGTGACCAGTCCCTTTGCAGTAGAAGCACTTAGTCTCAGGCTTAGGACCAGACTTGGGCTTCTTCACTTGAGCAGCAACTTGCTTGCTGTTCTTCTTGAAGTTCCCCTTCTTCCCTCTGCCCTTTTCTTGAAACTAGTAGTCTTGTCTACCATCAACACTTGATGTTTTTCTCGATTTCTACCTTCGTCAATTTCCGCATTACGAAGAGCTTGGGAATCGTTTCCGTTATCCCTTGCATATCATAGTTCATCACGAAGTTCTACTAACTTGGTGATGGTGACTAGAGAATTCTGTCAATCACTATCTTATCTGGAAGATTAACTCCCACTTGATTCAAGCGATTGTAGTACTCAGACAATCTGGGCACATGCTCACTAGTTGAGCGATTCTCCTCCATCTTTTAGCTATAGAACTTGTTGGAGACTTCATATCTCTCAACTCGGGTATTTGCTTGAAATATTAACTTCAACTCCTGGAACATCTCATATGCTCCATGACGTCCAAAACGTCTTTGAAGTCCTGATTCTAAGCCATTAAGCATGGTGCACTAAACTATCAAGTAGTCATCATATTGAGCTAGCCAAACGTTCATAACGTCTGCATCTGCTCCTGCAATAGGTCCGTCACCTAGCGGTGCATCAAGGACATAATTCTTCTGTGCAGCAATGCGGATAAACCTGCATCATTGCTACTAACATCTTTCAACACAATTTTCTCTAGGAACATATCAAAATAAACACAGGGAAGCAACAACGCGAGCTATTGATCTATAACATAATTTGCAAAATACTACTAGGACTAAGTTCATGATAAATTTAAGTTCAATTAATCATATTACTTAAGAACTCCCACTTAGATAGACATCCCTCTAATCCTCTAAGTGATCACGTGATCCAAATCAACTAAACCATGTCCGATCATCACGTGAGATGGAGTAGTTTCAATGGTGAACATCACTATGTTGATCATATCTACTATATGATCCACGCTCGACCTTTCGGTCTCCGTGTTCCGAGGCCATATCTGTATATGCTTGGCTCGTCAAGTATAACCTGAGTATTCCGCGTGTGCAACTGTTTTGCACCTGTTGTATTTTAACGTAGAGCCTATCACACCCGATCATCACGTGGTGTCTCAGCACGAAGAACTTTTGCAACGGTGCATACTCAGGGAGAACACTTCTTGATAATTAGTGAGAGATCATCTTAAAATGCTACCGTCAATCAAAGCAAGATAAGATGCATAAAAGATAAACATCACATGCAATCAATATAAGTGATATGATATGGCCATCATCATCTTGTGCTTGTGATCTCCATCTTCGAAGCACCGTCATGATCACCATCGTCACCGGCGCGACACCTTGATCTCCATCGTAGCATCGTTGTCGTCTCACCAATCTTATGCTTCCACGACTATCGCTACCGCTTAGTGATAAAGTAAAGCATTACAACGCGATTGCATTGCATACAATAAAGCGACAACCATATGGCTCCTGCCAGTTGCCGATAACTCGGTTACAAAACATGATCATCTCATACAATAAAATTTAGTATCATGTTTTGACCATATCACATCACAACATGCCCTGCAAAAACAAGTTAGACGTCCTCTACTTTGTTGTTGCAAGTTTTACGTGGCTGCTACGGGCTTAAGCAAGAACCAATCTTACCTACGCATCAAAACCACAATGATAGTTTGTCAAGTTGGTGCTGTTTTAACCTTCGCAAGGACCGGGCGTAGCCACACTCGGTACAACTAAAGTTGGAGAAACTGTCACCCGCTAGCCACCTTTGTGCAAAGCACGTCGGGAGAACCGGTCTCGCGTAAGCGTACGCGTAATGTCGGTCCGGGCCGCTTCGTCCAACAATACCGCCGAACCAAAGTATGACATGCTGGTAAGCAGTATGATTTATATCGCCCACAACTCACTTGTGTTCTACTCGTGCATATAACATCAACACATAAAACCTAGGCTCGGATGCCACTGTTGGGGAGCGTAGTAATTTCAAAAAAATTCCTACGCACACGCAAGATCATGGTGATGCATAGCAACGAGAGGGGGAGAGTGTGATCTACGTACCCTTGTAGACCGACAGCGGAAGCGTTGTGACAACGCGGTTGATGTAGTCGTACGTCTTCACGATCCGACCGATCCAAGCAACGTTACTCCGGCACCTCCGAGTTCTTGGCACACGTTCAGCTCGATGACGATCCCCGAACTCCGATCCAGCAAAGTGTCGGGGAAGAGTTCCGTCAGCACGACGGCGTGGTGACGATCTTGATGTACTACCGTCGCAGGGCTTCGCCTAAGCACCGCTACAATATTATCGAGGACTATGGTGGAAGGGGCACCGCACACGGCTAAGAATATGATCACGTGGATCAACTTGTGTGTCTAGGGGTGCCCCTTGCCTCCGTATATAAAGGATCCAAGGGGGGGTGCGGCCGGCCCTAGTAGGAGGCGCGCAGGAGGAGTCCTACTCCTACCGGGAGTAGGACTCCCCTCCCTTTCCTTGTCCAAGTAGGAGAGGGGGAAGGAGAGAAGGAAAAGGGGGCGCGCCGCCCCTCCCTCCTTGTCCAATTCGGACTAGGGGGAGAGGGGGCGCGCGGCCTGCCCTGGCAGCCCCTCCTCTTCTCCACTTTAGGCCCATGAGGCCCATTAACCCCCCGGGGGGTTTCGGTAACCCCCCGGTGCTCCGATTTTATCCGAAACTTCCCCGGAACACTTCCGGTGTCCGAATATAGCCGTCCAATATATCAATCTTTATGTCTCGACCATTTCGAGACTCCTCGTCATGTCCCCGATCTCATCCGGGACTCCGAACTCCTTCGGTACATCAAAACTCATAAACTCATAATATAACTGTCATCGAAACCTTAAGCGTGCGGACCCTACGGTTCGAGAACAATGTAGACATGACCGAGACACGTCTCCGGTCAATAACCAATAGCGGGACCTGGATGCCCATATTGGCTCCTATATATTCTACGAAGATCTTTATCGGTCAGACCGCATAACAACATACGTTGTTCCCTTTGTCATCGGTATGTTACTTGCCTGAGATTCGATCGTCGGTATCTTAATACCTAGTTCAATCTCGTTACCGGCAAGTCTCTTTACTCGTTCCATAATACATCATCTCACAACTAACTCATTAGTTGCAATGCTTGCAAGGCTTATGTGATGTGCATTACCGAGAGGGCCCAGAGATACCTCTCCGACAATCGGAGTGACAAATCCTAATCTCGAAATACGCCAACCCAACATGTACCTTTGGAGACACCTGTAGAGCTCCTTTATATTCACCCAATTACGTTGTGACGTTTGGTAGCACACAAAGTGTTCCTCCGGCAAACGGGAGTTGCATAATCTCATAGTCATAGGAACATGTATAAGTCATGAAGAAAGCAATAACAACATACTAAACGATCGGGTGCTAAGCTAATGGAATGGGTCATGTCAATCACATCATTCTCCTAATGATGTGATCCCGTTAATCAAATAACAACTCTTTTGTTTATGGTTAGGAAACATAACCATCTTCGATTAACGAGCTAGTCAAGTAGAGGCATACTAGTGACACTCTGTTTGTCTATGTATTCACACATGTATTATGTTTCCGGTTAATACAATTTTAGCATGAATAATAAACATTTATCATGATATAGGGAAATAAATAATAACTTTATTATTGCCTCTAGGGCATATTTCCTTCAGGCACAACATCCAGAAGCAGGCAAACATGAAGCTGAGGTGCATGCAGCGCCGGTGCACACCATCCGTGACCAGTGTCGGAGTAAATAACCATGGGTAGCCTAGCCGCCCCCTTGGCCCTTCTGAAAAAATTACGAGCCGACTTCGGCCCTCAAGAATCCAAGACACAGGGCCGCCTTCCCCTTGCCGGCTATCGGAAGGCGGCCCGACTTCAGCCCTCATGAAGAGAAGCCGCGGGAGGGCCGGCTCCGAGATGCCGGCCGCGAGAAGGCCGACTCCAAGAAGCCGGCTCCCATAAAGCGGTCAAGATCGTACCCTCGAAGTCTGCATCCACATAACGGCGATGTGACGGGGCGTGGCTGCAGTGAAGCCTGCCACCCCCGAATCCCGGAGCACGCCTGGCACAGTGCGCCGTACGGGTGGCCATGACCCGTCCGGCGCAGCACTGTTGCCACGTTCACCCTGATGTCATCCACGACGGGCTACCAGTACGGCCCACGGGCGGTGGGCCCCTTCGGGCAGAGAGACACCCGAAGGCGGCCAGACCTCCCCCAGTCGGCCCAAGATAGAGCCGGCCCCCCACAGCCGGCTTGCCACCTCCCTCAAAGAAGATGCCCCATTAAGGAGACAAGACGCGGTGAGGCTACAGTGATCGCCCACCGGGCGGCGGCACTGTAGCCACGCCCACTTCGGCGAAGCCCTCGCCACCAAGATTGAGCAACAGTAACCAGCCGCCGACAAGGCCCTGACAGTGGGGCCTGCCTGTTGACCAAGGAGCCGGCAGCCGGCGGTACCCACTAGCCGGCGGGCCCCGGCAGCCGGCGCAGAAGCCGAAGAGCGTAGACACAGACAGCTGGGCCCCGTGCCCAGCCGGATTACCATTGTACCCACGGGGGGTAGGCCTATATAAACCCCCCGGGGCGTCCATGCAAAAAGAGATCAATCCCTGCTAGTTTCAGACACCACATAGGGAGGAGAAGAGAGCAAGCTGTGCCCTTCTTCCTCCTCTCGCCAAACAGCTCAAGGAGCACCGTGTAGCTACTTGTTCATCTAGTGACCATGCGGAGACCCCGTAGAGCAGCAGTAGGGGTGTTATCTCCACGGAGAGCCCCGAAGCTGGGTAAGATTCGCCGGCGTGCATGTCTTCGCCTCATCCCGTTTCCAGGCACCGGCGACGTCTTACTGGCTCCCACAATGATAAGCCATCCGTTGGCATATGTCGCACCTACCACCTGACATTTGGCGCCCACCGTGGGGTCAGGTACACCGCCGTCCGGAGACCTATTCTGGACGGGAACCCACTTCCTCCCCCGCGAGCATAGCCAGCCCGGCACGCCCGATGGCGCTTGCCACGACGTGCTACAAGGCGTCACCAACATCTGTGCGGCGAGCAGCCTCGCCGATCTCCTTGACAAGACTCTCATCTCTGACGAGCTCGCCTCCGATGCGGGCGCCGACCACCTCGTCAACCTCCTCGGCCAGCTCCACATCTCCGGCGAGCCTGCCGTGGACTTGGAGTCGGTTGGCTCCACCGATCCGATGCCTGTCGACTCCGGCACGGCCTCACTCGACGCGTTCCCCACCAATGTCGCGATCTACAACGACCCGCTTCCCCGGGCCGATGGCTGCGACGCTGTCACCACCGAGGTGATGGTCATCGGCCACGGCGGCGCTTCTGACGAGAGCGCCCACGACGCCCCGCACGCGGTGGTCCACGACTTGTCCATCCCCCTCCCGGCCGATGCCGGCGCTGAAGCACTGGAAGCTCGCCGCCTTGCCCTCCTCGCGGAGGGCCGGAAGTTGGTTTCCATGAGACGCCTCGCTGAGGCCCACCGACGCGAGGCCGACCGCGCCGCCTTTGGCACGCCGCCCCCAGGCGGGCCTAGCCGGGCCGGCATTGTCAGACAGCGCGGCGCTGTCGTCGCCGATACGCTAGGAGTCGACCGCCCAGTCTACGCTACTCCACTCGAGAACCTGCGCGCCGCCCAGGCGGCCGTAGACGAGCTAGATGGACTGGGGGCCGAAGAACTCCCCCACATGACCCGACGCATCCAGCAGCTGATCGATGAAGCTGCGCAGCGGCACAAAGCCGACGCCCGCGCGGAAAGCCCTCCCCCGCGCCGAGATCACGGCGCGACGTCCCGGACACCGACTACGGGTAAAACCCACGCGCGGCGCGAGAAAGAACCGTCTGCCAGCCAAAGCCGAACCCGAATCTCCATCGAGCGAGACACAGAAGGCCACCCCCGGGCCATGGAGTGGCGGGGCAACCTGCCTCCGTCCCGGCCCCGTGGAGAGAGATATCCCACCCTGCCGCCTGTTGCGCATCCGACTCTCAGCGGCCGGCTAGGTCGCCGCGAAGGAGTTGGCAAGAACGACGCCCGCCATCGGATCGATCGCCTGGCGCGATCCCTGGCGCTAGAAGAAGAAGACGATGTCGGCCCGCCTTACTTCGGCCCCCGCATCCGCGACAAGCCTTTCCTCAAAGGGTTCTCGCTCCCAAGAGACACGCCCAAGTACAACGGCTCCGTGAAGCCGGAAGATTGGTTGATCGACTACTCCACGGCGGTTAACATAGCCAACGGCAACAGACGTGTTGCCATGAAGTACGTGCCCCTCATGCTGCAGGGCACGGCGCGGACCTGGCTCAACAGCCTCAAGCCATACAGCATCAACAGCTGGCTAGACTTCACAGAAGCCTTCGTCCGCAACTTCACCAGCACCTACAAGCGGGCTCCCAAGCCTAGATAGCTCTCCTTGTGCGTGCAAGGCCCCGCCGAGTCCACTCGCGACTACCTCACGCGTTGGGCCGAGCTTCGCAACTCTTGCGAAGGGGTGCATGAGGTGCAAGCCATAGAATACTTCACTGCCGGGTGCCGAGAAGGCACCCTCCTCAAGCACAAGCTCCTCTGCGACGAGCCGACTACCCTCGACGGGCTTCTGATCATAGCGGACAAGTACGCCACCGCCGACTCCTCGATGAAGACCGAACTCCGGGTAGACGTGTCCGGAAAGGTACTCAACCCGGCGCTCAAGACGCCGGCTGGGGACTCCGGCCGACACCCACACCAGAACGACCACAAGCGCAAGGGCTCGGTGCCGCCCTCCACCAGTCGGCAGGTGGCCACAGTCGAAGACGAGCAGCCTGAAGCGCGGCCCGCACCCAAGAAGCAGAGGGGCGGCAAGCCGGCTTGGCAGCCGGCCTTCTCCTACGAGCAGACTCTCGACGCCCCGTGCAAGTTCCACAGCGGTGCGAAGCCGTCCAACCACACGACCCGGAAGTGCCACTGGCTCACCCGAATCTCTAAAGGAGAAGGGCTCGCACCGCCTCAGCCTGCCGGTCCGCCGCCTCCGGCTCCGCAGCCGCCGGCCGCTCGGCCCGCAGTCGGAGCCGTGCACGACGAGTTCCCCGACGAGCATGCCGCCTATGTCATCTTTACAAGTCAGCCCGAAGAACGGCGTAGCAAGCGCCGAGAGCACCAAGAAGTCAGCATGGTCGCTGCCAACCTCGCCGAGCACATGCACTGGTCAGAAAAACCTATCAGCTGGAGCCGGACCGACCACCCAGAGGTGATGCCGTCTCCCGGCTCTTATGCGTTGGTTTTGGATGCCACCCTTGCAACGGATAGACGCGCTGCCCGATTCTCCCGCGTGCTGATAGACGGCGGGAGCAGCATCAACATCCTGTACCGTGACACCATGGAGAAGCTGAATGTCAAGACGAAGCAACTCATGCCTACTCGGACTGTGTTCCATGGCATCGTACCCGGCCTGTCCTGCGCCCCCATTGGCAAGATCAAGATTGATGTACTTTTTGGGGACAAGGAGCATTTCCACCGGGAAGCGATCTGGTTTGAAGTGGTAGACCTGGAGAGCCCTTACCATGCATTGCTTGGCCGACCTGCCTTGGCTAAGTTCATGGCAGTTCCCCACTATGCATACCTCAAGATGAAGATACCGAGCACCAAAGGCGTCATCACCATAGCCGGCGATTACAAGAAGTCCTCTGAGTGCGCAGCAGATAGCAGTCGGCTAGCTGAGTCGCTTGTGATTGCCGAAGAAAAGAAGATGTTGGACCGAGTCGTGGCCATGGCCGGCAAGCGGTCGACCTTGTCCCCCGATCCCAAGGAGAATGATGCTCAAAGATCTTTCCAGCCGGCCAAGGAGACGAAGAAGATACCTCTTGACCCCGAGCACCAGAGAGGTTTGCCGTCATCGGGGCAAACCTAAACAGCAAATAGGAAGGTGAGCTCGCCGATTTCCTCCATGAGAATCGGGACATCTTTGCATGGTCCCCCAAGGACATGCCGGGCGTTCCGAAGGAATTTGTTGAGCACAAACTACAGTCCGAGAAGACGCAAAGCCAGTCAAACAACCCCTCCGCCGACTGTTGGAGGAGAAACGCAGGATTGTGGGAGAGGAGATAGCCCGGCTTCTGGCAGCCGGCTTCATTATGGAAGTATTCTTTCCAGAGTGGCTCGCCAACCCGGTCCTCGTGCTAAAGAAGAACAACAAGTGGCGCATGTGTATAGACTACACGAGCCTCAACAAGGCCTGCCCCAAAGATCCCTTTGCCCTGCCAAGGATTGACCAAGTGATAGACTCCACGGCCGGATGCGAGCTGTTGAGTTTCTTGGATGCTTACTCAGGGTATCACCAGATAAAGTTAGATCCGGCAGACCGCCTGAAGACCGCCTTCATCACGCCATTCGGAGCCTTCTGCTACCTGACTATGACATTCAGCTTGAGAAATGCCGGTGCCACTTTTCAGCGTTGCAAGCAGAAGTGCCTCCTCAAGCAACTCGGCAGAAATGCCCACATCTACGTAGACGACATTGTGGTGAAGACGGAGAAGCGCGACACCTTGCTGGAAGACCTCAAGGAAACATTTGAGAACCTACGCCGGTTCCAAATCAAGCTTAACCCCGAGAAATGCGTGTTCGGAGTGCCAGCCGGCCAGCTCCTAGGCTTCCTGGTCTCCGAACGCGGCATCGAATGCAACCCAGTAAAGATCAAGGCCATTGAGAGAATGGCGATTCCCACCAAACTTCGAGACGTCCAGAAGTTTACCGGATGCTTGGCCTCCTTGAACTGCTTCATCAGCTGGCTTGGAGAGAAAGCTCTTCCCCTCTACCACCTCATGAAGAAGACCAACCACTTCGAGTGGAATGACCAAGCCGATCAAGCTTTTCACGAGCTGAAGAAGATGCTGGCCATGCCGCCTGTCCTGGCGGCGCTGACTGAGAAAGAGCCCATGCTCCTCTACATTGCTCCAACCAGCCGGGTGGTCAGCACCGTCATCGTAGTCCAACGCCCAGAAGAAGGCTGAGCCCAGCCGGTCCAGAGGCCGGTGTACTATTTGAGCGAGGTGCTATCTACCTCGAAGCAGAACTACCCGCACTACCAGAAGATGTGCTACGGCGTGTACTTCGCCGCCAAGAAGCTGAAGCCCTACTTCCAAGAGCATCCCATCACGGTTGTCTGCACCGCCCCGCTGGCCGAGATCATAGGCAGCCGGGATGCATCCGGCCGGGTGGCGAAATGGGCCATCGAGCTGGCCCCCTATACGATCTTCTACCAGCCTCGCACCGCCATCAAGTCCCAAGCATTGGCCGACTTCCTCGTCGACTGGGCCGAGACCCAGTACCTACCGCCGGCTCCCGACTCCACTCATTGGCGCATGCACTTTGATGGGTCCAAGATGCGCACTGGCTTGGGAGCCGGCGTCATCCTCACCTCTCCCAAAGGCGACAAGCTTAGATACACGCTGCAAATTCACTTTGCCGCCTCCAACAACGTGGCCGAGTACGAGGCGCTCATACACGGGCTCCGGCTTGCCAAAGAACTCGGCATTCGCCGGATCCTATGTTATGGTGACTCGGACTTGGTGGTCCAGCAATCATCCGGTGACTGGGATGCCAAGGACGCAAATATGGCAAGCTACCGCTTCCTTGTTCAGCAGATCAACGGGTATTTTGAAGGATGCGAGTTCCTCCACATACCACGAGCCGACAATGAGCTAGCTGATGCCCTGGCTCGAATAGGCTCCACTCAGCAAGCAATACCAACCGGTGTCGCTCTACAACACCTCCTCAAGCCATCTATAAAACCGTCTCCAGAGTCCGATTCCATCTTCGTGCCGCCTGACCCCGATGCAGCCGGCTCGAAGAACCAAGCAGGTGACCTGGGGACTTCGATAGTCGGCCAGGGGGTATCAGCAGGCGGCTCGGGGACTTCCGTAGTTACGCCCGACCCGGGGACTGCCTCACCCGGCTCGAGGACTGCGGTAGTCGGCCCGGAGACTACACCAACACAACAGGCAGCGGCCGACTCCAGCATTTCACCGCCCAGCCCGCCTGCCCTGGTCGCAGTAGCCGTTTTGGCAATAGAAGAAGTCGCAGCTCCGTCATGGGCTCAATCCATCCTCAACTTCCTAATAAACCAAGATCTGCCGGCTGACGAAGTAGAGGCAAGAGAAGTCCAATGCCGAGCCGGAGCATACACAATCGTCAACAGAGAACTCGTCAAGCGCAGTGTCACTGGAGTCCTCCAGCGATGCGTTGAGCAAGAGAAGGGCATTGCAATCCTCAGAGACATCCACCAAGGAGAATGCGGCCACCATGCGGCCTCAAGATCACTCGTCGCCAAAGCCTTCCGCCATGGTTTCTTTTGGCCGACTGCTTTGGATGATGCCAAGAAGTTAGTTAAACATTGCAAAGGGTGCCAACTCTTCAGCTCCAAGCAACACATGCCGGCTTCAGCACTCAAGACCATTCCCCTCACTTTGCCCTTCGCCATTTGGGGACTAGACATGGTGGGCCCATTCAAGACGGCGCGCGGCGGCATGACACATCTGCTTGTCGCCGTGGACAAATTCACCAAATGGATTGAGGCAAAGCCGATCAAGAAGCTGAATGGGCTGACTGCCGTGACATTTATCGCAGATATAACAACTCGGTACGGCATGCCACACAGCATCATCACCGACAATGGCACGAATTTCGCCAAGGGAGCCTTGGCACGTTTCTGCGCGACGCAAGGCATCCGGTTGGACCTAGCGTCCGTCGCCCACCCGCAGTCAAACGGCCAGGTCGAGTGAGCCAACGGCCTCATCCTCTCTGGCATCAAGCCCCGACTGATCGTACCACTGGAGCGTTCAGCCGGCTATTGGCTCGGTGAGCTGCCGGCTGTCCTCTGGAGTCTGCGCACTACACCAAACAAGTCAACCGGCTTCACTCCTTTCTTCCTCGTATATGGTGCCGAGGCGGTCATCCCAACTGACACCGAGTTCGACTCGCCTCGGATAACCATGTACACGGAAGTCGAGGCCAAGGAAGCACGAGAAGACGGCGTCGACCTGCTGGAAGAAGGCCGGCTGTTAGCCCTCAGCCGGTCCACCATCTATCAGCAGGGCCTGCGCCGCTACCACAGTCGGAAGGTCAAGCCAAGATCCTTCCAAGAGGGCGATCTTGTGCTCCGGCTGATCCAGCAAACAGCCGGCCAGCACAAGCTCTCGGCCCCTTGGGAGGGCCCCTTCGTCATCAGCAGAGCCTTAGGCAACGACTCCTACTACCTGATCGATGCGCAGAAGCCGAAGGCACGAAAGAGAGACGACTCCGGCAAGGAGTCGAAACGACCATGGAACGCCAACCTCCTCCGAAGGTTTTACAGTTGAAATGCAGTATGTATCATGCTAACTTTTGTACTAAGTACGAGACAATAGGCCCCCCGAGGAGATCTCGGGGACTGCCATCTTTTGTCTATGAGTGAAAAGTATCATGCTTATGGCCTTGTCATTGCATTCACTTTTTTCCGTCCGGCACCGGGTTCGACTAGTCGGCCCGGGGACTAGCCGCCTGGAGTTATATTAGAAGTCCTACCCGCAGTCAGACAAGTAGTGTGCCGGCTCCCAAGCCTTCTCTTGCCAAAAGTCGCAGTTGGAAGAACCGGCTGTCCGGCTGACAAGAGTTAGGGGCAGGAACGGGTGCCCATAAGAAAAACGGCTAGGGACTAACGGACTAATATAACAAAAGCCGGTTTTTCTCCCATCCCCGACCGGCTACCAGAGTAGCCGGCCGGCCGGCTTCCATTCACCTCGCTACAATCTAAGAAAGCTCGAGTACTTGCCTTCCCAGAAGGGGAAGGCGGCAAAGGAAACACCCTAAGGATAAAAAGCATACATGAATGGAAACCAAACACGCAATAATATTTACATAAAAGACCTTCAAAAGGCCAGCATTCAATATAGTTCGAATACACGCCCAGTGGGTGGAACTGCGCAAGTTTAATAAAGTTGTTCAAAAGGCAACAAGCAGGAAAAAACAAGGACGGCAGACTAAGCCAAGGGAGCGACTGGCGAGTCGGGCAGGTCGGTGGAGACGGCAGTACCGGCTGGAGGAGTGGCCGGCTGGCGAACCTCGGCATGATCACCGCCTCCCGCAGAGGGCGCGCTAGCACGCGCCTCGTTGCTGGAGGCACGATCAGGCTGAGGCTGGCTGGCCGCTTCACCGGCCGGCTCAACATCTTCGCCCTCCTCTCCTCCGTCGTCTTCGCCTTCATCGCTGGAGGCGATCTCCTCTGCCGAGTCTTCACCCGCTGCCGGGTCCAGCCCGAACCACTCCTCCGGCTGGGCAACACCGTCATCATTAATTTCAGGAGCGAAGACGCTGATGTGAGTACACTCGGCGATCGTCGAAGCGCGCTGAGCGATAGCCGGCCGCACCTCCTCCAGCTCTTCGTCGGCCTCCAGCCGCCAGGTGCGCAGCTGGTACAGGTTCAGCCCCGGATACCAAGCTCGGACGAACTCCAACGCCCGCCTAGCTCCAAGCCGGGTCGCTGATGCTTTCCAAGCCTCAAAGCGGCCAACCGCAACTTCCAGCCAGTCGGCAGTCCGACTCGGGGTGCGGGGAATCGTCTCGCTTGGCCAGAGGGCGGCCAACACCTGCGCCCCGGCGCGCTGGAGGCGGCGGAGCATACGATGAGCCGGCTGCAGCCGTGCTTGGACCGCCAAGAGTTGCTCCTCAAGCGTCCGACTCGCGTCCGGCGCGATGTCAGCCCCCGCCTGACGGCGCGCTTCGCGGTGGGTCTCGATGGTTTGGGCAGCAAAGACGGAGTAGCCGGGAAAGTAGTCTGCACAAAGAATAAAAAGCAGCACAAGTCAAAACACAAATCAGGCGGCAAGGGGCATGCAAGGAGCGAGGAAGGCGGCTTACCGTCGATCAAATCCTCAATACGGCCGAAGCCTTCATTCAGTGCTTGCCTGGTCTCAGCCCAGCCCGCCGCTTCGGTCTCGAACTCGGCCTTCAGGGCGGCTTCGTTATCCTGCGCCTTCTTCAGGGCTGCCTTGTGGCTCTCCTCCTGGTCAGCCAGCTTCTTGGCCAGGCGGTCACACTCCAGGACCAAGCCGTCGTACTCAGTTTCCTTGGCATGGAGGGCGGCCTGCGCTTCGCTGAGCTGCCCCCTCAAGTCGGCATTGGCTTCTGCGAGCACGAAAGACAAAAGAAAGACCAATAAGGTGAAGTCGTCAGGGAAGATCCGACCCGACTGCTCAGCAGTTGGCCTGAATCTCGGGGACTACACCCAGTGGGTGTGCTGACGCGCCCCCACAGGAGATGAACGAAACCAAGTACGCACTCCGGCTGCTGATCAGGTCTTCAGTTTTCCGGCCCAGCTCCTGAGCCTGGGAGTTGAAGGCAGCAGCGCGGAGGTTATGATACTCCTGAAAGAACAGACAGGAGGCGGGTATAAGATGGTTGACAGGACCTAGTAAGTTCCGAGCCGCCTGCGCATCAGCCGATTCGGAACTCAGGGACTACACCCAGTGGGTGCGCTGACGCGCCCCCACGGAAGAAATCGAAAGAGCAAAATAACCAAGGACAGAAGACTCACCCGGATGACGGCCCGCGTCGAGAGAAACTCTTGAGTGTATTGCTGCAGCGAGGCGGCCTAAGCTTGAAGCCGGTTTTGGACCTCCTGGGCCGCCGCGTTCAACTCGCTTGTCCCCCCGCTGGGAGTCCACTCGGACGTGCTGACGCTGGCCGTCTCCAGGGCCTCCACCGTCTGGCTGGCGCCCGCTGCTCGGTGCGGTTCCGGCGCGGAGGCGCCACCCCCTGCGCGCCGGCGCAATGCCGACTGCACCTCGAGGCCGGCCCCTGCTGCCGGCTCGCCCCTGGATGGCTGCTCTGGCGCCGCAGCTGATTGGCCGCTTTGGCCCGCTCCAGTCGGCGCCGTCTGCGACGCCCCCTCCACGAAGATCACGGGGTCCTCCCGCCTCTCCATCACCGGCGGGCCTTGGTCGACCTCCTCCGACGGGGGCACGGGAACGTCGAGGGCCACGACGCGGAGGGGAACAACGAGCAGCGGAGGCCGGTTGTGCGAGGCCTCCGCCTCCGTCTCCGCGGCTGCCGCCTTCGCCCGAGCCTTGGCCGCCGCGTCGGCCTGCTCCTTCGTCGCCTGGGCGGTCCTTCGCTCCGCCGCCTCCCGCTCCTCCCGCGCCTCCCGCGCGTTCCGCTCCGTGGCCTCTTTAAGGTCGGCGCGGGGATCCACGCGGCGGGAGCTTGAGGACCCCCTAGTCGGCCCGACTACGGAGCCGCCAGGACCTCGCTCGAGAGAAAGCGGCGCCCTGTCCGGCAAGAAAAGAAAGGTTTAGAAGAGTTTCGGACGAAGAAGACAAAAAATATATACGCAAGACATTCGACGACTTACGCAGAGATCGCCTGCGGCTGCTTCACCGCCTTGCGGAAGCGGGCCGCCTTCGCGGCCGCCTCATCCCGCTTGGTCGCCGCCGTGGAGACCTTGGATTTTTTCGGCCGGCTGCCGAAGAAGGTCGACGCGGCCCGGCGCTTCTGCGCGCCGCCACGGGCAGCCGGCACGGCAGACGAGCCCGCGCCTTGATGATCGGGCGCTGGCTGGCGGTGCGGGGCGACTTCGACCTCGTCGTCATCCGGTCAGTCCTCGAAGCTGGCCCCGAGTCCCGCGCCTTCGGCCTCGTCGCCTTCCCCCACGATGGCGTCTTCCATGGCGGCCGCTCCCAGGTCCGGATCGTCGGCGTCATCCACCGTGCGGTCGGAGAGGAGCTAGCGCTCTACCCCCGCGGCCCCGGCTGTCAGCGGGAGAAGAGGGTTCTGCAAAAGGCAAACCAATTGATCAAAAGTCAGCTATCATGAGGCCGGCTACAAAAAGGAAGAAAAGAAGAAAGAACTTACGGCAGGCGAAGGGTTGGCACGGGAATACGGCTCCTTGCCGTATCGCCAATCCTCGGCGAGCTTGCAGTTGGAGACATAATTCACCATGTAAGACACCTCTGCGTGAGGCATCTCCCAGGTGCTCAGCCGGCACGGGTCGAAGCGGCCGCTCATTTGGCAGATCATGTGAGGCCGGCCTTGGAGCGGAAGAACCCGGCGCTCCATGAAGGCGGCCACCAAGTCGGCTCCGGTCAGGCCCTCCGACTGGATCATCACCCGAAGTCGGGAGACGGCTGCGTTCTCGGCCTGAGACAGCGACCTGGCCCGATAGCTCCACGAAGGCTGCCTCCCAGCCGGCAGGCCGGCTACGTAATCCGGCAGGTTGACGTAGTCGCCTTGCTGGGCGACGTTCTTCATGTAGAAATAAGACTTCTGCCAAAGCTTCACCGACTGGATCAACGGAATGGACGGGAACGGATTGTTCTCGCTCGCCCGCCTCATGGCAACGAAGGCTCCGCAGGGGGCGGGCACGCCCGCGACAACGGTGCCGAGCTTGCTTTGGAAGAACTCCCCCAGAGCTCGAGCGTGGGTAGAACTCCAATAAAGCCCTTGCACAAGGTGACGAAGGCCGACAGCAGCATCACCGCGTTGGGCGTGAGGTGATGCGGCTGGAGGTGGTAGAACTCGAGGAAGGCTCGAAGGAATCCGCTCGCCGGGAGGCCGAAGCCGCGCAGGCAGTGCGAGCAGAAGATCACCCGCTCGCCCTCCTCCAGTGCAGGCGAAATCTCCCTCGCCGGCGCTTGACGAACCCGCACAAGGTTCTCGCCGGGCAGACACCGCGTCCAGCGGAGGAACTCGATGTGGTCCTCGTGGACGTTGGAGCCATCCCACGAGCTCGACAGCGCCATGGGAGCGATGCGGCGGGGAGCAAGACGAAGCAACGACGGAACGGCGCGGCAAAGAGTTGCTGCGGCGAAGAGAAGAAGAAGGAGGGCGAGGAGGGGTGGAGTGAGGGAGAGCGCGCGAGCCTCAACTGCTCTCCCTCCTCCTACTACTTATAGACTGCGCAGCGGAGCCGAGGAGGCGCGGCGTAGGGGAACGTGGAGATCAAATTTGCCCACTCCCCCACGTCCTGCGATTATTGTGCCTTGATGGCAGAATAAAACCGCCGCGGGAAGGCGAGCGGTCCGTGTGGGCCGCAGAAGATCCGCACTCGGACCAAGGCCTGCGAGTGGCGGGCCCGGGCCTGCGACGGTGTCCCGTTGCGCGCGTGCGTTGGCAGGATTTCCTCGCCACGTGACCCGCGTTCCCGCCTACGAGAAACGGGGCTTTTCCGAAGACGGCGCGCACGAGCAAAGCCGGCCCCTAGGGATAGGAAGCTGACCTAGCTTCTCGTCCCTTTGTCAACCTCGAAGCTCGATCAGCTTCAGGGACTACTGTCGGAGTAAATAACCATGGGTAGCCTAGCCGGCCCCCCTGGCCCTTCTGAAAAAATTACGAGCCGACTTCGGCCCTCAAGAATCCAAGACACAGGGCCGCCTTCCCCTTGCCGGCTATCGGAAGGCGGCCCGACTTCAGCCCTCATGAAGAGAAGCCGCGGGAGGGCCGGCTCCGAGAAGCCGACCGCAAGAAGGCCGACTCCAAGAAGCCGGCTCCCATAAAGCGGTCAAGATCGTACCCTCGAAGTCTGCATCCACATAACGGTGATGTGACGGGGCGTGGCTGCAGTGAAGCCTGCCACCCCAGAATCCTGGAGCACGCCTGGCACAGTGCGCCGTACGGGTGGCCATGACCCATCCGGCGCAGCACTGTTGCCACGTTGACCCTAATGTCATCCACGACGGGCTACCAGTACAGCCCACGGGCGGTGGGCCCCTTCGGGCAGAGAGACACCCGAAGGCGGCCAGACCTCCCCCAGTCGGCCCAAGATAGAGCCGGCCCCCCACAGCCGGCTTGCCACCTCCCTCGAAGAAGACGCCCCATTAAGGAGACAAGACGCGGTGAGGCTACAGTGGTCGCCCACCGGGCGGCGGCACTGTAGCCACGCCCACTTCAGCGAAGCCCTCGCCACCAAGATTGAGCAACAGTAACCAGCCGCCGACAAGGCCCTGACAGTGGGGCCTGCCTGTTGACCAAGGAGCCGGCAGCCGGCGGGACCCACTAGCCGGCGGGCCCCGGCAGCCGGTGCAGAAGCCGGAGAGCGTAGACACAGACAGCTGGGCCCCGCGCCCAGCCGGATTACCATTGTACCCCCGGGGGGTAGGCCTATATAAACCCCCCGGGGCGTCCATGCAAAAAGAGATCAATCCCTGCTAGTTTCAGACACCACATAGGGAGGAGAAGAGAGCAAGCCGTGCCCTTCTTCCTCCTCTCGCCAAACAGCTCAAGGAGCACCGTGTAGCTACTTGTTCATCTAGTGACCATGCAGAGACCCCGCAGAGCAGCAGTAGGGGTGTTATCTCCACAGAGAGCCCCGAAGCTGGGTAAGATTCGCCGGCGTGCATGTCTTCGCCTCATCCCGTTTCCAGGCACCGGCGACGTCTTACTGGCTCCCACAATGATAAGCCACCCGTTGGCATATGTCGCACCTACCACCCGACAACCAGTCGATGCAATTCTCCCCGGAGTCCCTGTTCGCCTCCCGTACAGCTGGTTGCTGGCTGCGGTAGCAGCGAGTCCCTCTACAAGACTACAAGAGTACAAGACTACAACGTTAACTTGACCCATCGACGTTGTGAGATACCAAGCGAGAACTAGGTGCCATTGTGTAACCACAAGTCCGGGCGATATTTTTGGTTTGGCTCAATATTGTCCGTTGGATCTCATTTGGATGGCTGATATAGGGGCTTAGGGCATCCCCAGCCGTTGGCCCCCCAGGGGGCGTCTAAAAGCGCCGCCTGGGGGTGAGCCAGCGCAAAAAATGGCCCTGGGGGCGAGTCGGTCCCCAGCCGTCGGCCCCCAGGGCCGCCCCCAGGCGCGTATTAAAAAAAAGAACCGTTGGGCGAAGTTATGATAAAAACTAGTTAAATTTCGGCCAAACATGGCAAATTTCGGCGAAATTCGTCCAAACATTACACTAACCTAATCTAAAAAAAAGAAAGGGGCTGAAGTCGTCGCCGCCGTCGCCGCCATCGTCGTCGTCGGCCTTCTCCTCCTTGACGCAGGTGCCCCTGCTGGACCCCTGCCCGGCGTCGCCATGGCGAACAGGCGGCGGCGCATCGTCGTCGTCGTCGCTGTCGCATAAGACGATGACCCCGCCTTCCTCGCGGCCGCGTCGGCGCTCCTCGAAGCGGCGTAGGGCGGCGCACTGGCGCTCCTTTTCCTTCTCCCGGCGCGCCTTCTCCATCGCAATGGAGTCCTGGCGCGCCCATTCGAGGGCCGCGTCGTCGTCGTCGAACTCCGCCTTCACCGGCGCCAGCCCCGGCTCCGTCTTTGGCTTGACGAAGCGCGGAGGAGCCGACGAGGAGGAGGCGCGCCGGCCGCCCTCGTTGATGACGATGCCGGCGCTGCAAGTGCGCCGGCCGAGCGGCATCTCTGCCGCGGGCTCGGCCTTGACGCCGAGTAGCACCGGAGAGACGGAGGAGTGTGAAGAAGAGCCTGATGAGGAGGAAGAAGAGGAAGCGCCGAACCTCCTTGGCGCCCATGGCCCGACGCGTCGGTGCTGCACCGGGGCGGCCAACCTCACCGGGGGGTACGCCAACAGCGGGTCGTTGCCGCCCTCGAGGTACGTGAGCACGCCCTCGAGTGTGCGGCCGGGGACGCCCCACCAGAGGTGGCGCCCCTCGCTGTTCTGCCGGTCGCCGACCACCGGCGCGCCGTTGGTGGACGCCAATCGCTGCTGCTGGCGGCGCTCGAAATACGCCACCCAAGCTGCGTGGTTGTCGGCGGTACTGGGGGAGGGAGAGTTGGGCGTCGGTGAGGGTCGCGCGCACGATCTCGACCTCCTCGGCGAAGTACTTCGGCTTCGCCACGGCGTCGGGCAACGGGGGAATGGGCACTCCCCCGGCGCTGAGTCTCCACCCCGTTGACCCGGCGCGCATGTCCGGTGGCGCCGGGATGTTCGCCTGGAACAGGAGCCAGGACTCCTGTTCGCGGAGCGAACGGCGGCCGAAGCCGTTGGCCGCCGCCTCGTCTCCGGGGAAGCGTTCTGCCATGGCGACGGCGGGGCTGGGCGTGCTCGGGAGAGGTAGAGGGAGGGGCTGGGCGGCGGCGCTCGGGAGAGGCAGGGAGAGGGAGGGGCTGGACGGCGGCGAGGGGCGGGGCTGGTGTGGGCACAGGCGAGTGGAGGCCGCCGACTTTTATAGCCGGGCCGCGCCCGTGTGTACGCGTGCGAGGGAGGGGAGGCGTCGGCGCGCCGTCCCGTGACGCGCCGCCTGTGAGGAATCAATGGCAAGGCTGACCGGCGGTAGCCTTGCCATTGATTCCCCGCGGTAACCGAGGCCGTAGGGGGAAGACGAGGCGCCGAGGCGCTGACACGGCTGGCCCGCGTCTTTTTCGCGCCAAAACAGCTCACCCCGGCGCCCTTATTCATGCTAGAATTGTATTAACCGGAAACATAATACATGTGTGAATTCATAGACAAACAGAGTGTCACTAGTATGCCTCAACTTGACTAGCTCGTTAATCAAAGATGGTTATGTTTCCTAACCATGGACAAAGAGTTGTATTTGATTAACGGGATCACATCATTAGTTGAATGATCTGATTGACATGACCCATTCCATTAGCTTAGCACCCGATCGTTTAGTATGTTGCTATTGCTTTCTTCATGACTTATACATGTTCCTATGACTATGAGATTATGCAACTCCCGTTTGCCAGAGGAACACTTTGTGTGCTACCAAACGTCACAACGTAACTGGGTGATTATAAAGGAGCTCTACAGGTGTCTCCAAAGGTACATGTTGGGTTGGCCTATTTCGAGATTAGGATTTGTCACTCCGATTCTCGGAGAGGTATCTCTGGGCCCTCTCGGTAATGCACATCACTTAAGCCTTGCAAGCATTGCAACTAATGAGTTAATTGTGGGATGATGTATTACAGAATGAGTAAAGAGACTTGCCGGTAACGAGATTGAACTAGGTATAGGATACCGACGATCGAATCTCGGGCAAGTAACATACCGATGACAAAGGGAACAACGTATGTTGTTATGCGGTCTGACCGATAAAAGATCTTCGTAGAATATGTAGGAACCAATATGGGCATCCAGGTCCCGCTATTGGTTATTGACCGGAGACGTGTCTCGGTCATGTCTACGTTGTTCTCGAACCCGTAGGGTCCGCACGCTTAAGGTTTCGATGACAGTTATATTATGAGTTTATGCGTTTTGATGTACCGAAGGTTGTTCGGAGTCCCGGATGTGATCACGGACATGACGAGGAGTCTCGAAATGGTCGAGACATAAAGATTGATATATTGGAAGCCTATGTTTGGATATCGGAAGTGTTCCGGGTGAAATCGGGATTTTACCGGATTACCGGGAGGTTACCGGAACCCCCCCGGGAGGTATATGGGCCTTAGTAGGCCTTAGTGGAAGAGAGGAAAGGTGGCCAGAGATGGGCCGCGCGCCCCTCCCCCCCTTGGTCCGAATAGGACAAGGAGAGGGGGCCGGCCCCCTTCCTCCTCTGTCTCCTCTCCCCCCCCTCCGCGAATCCTATTCCAACTAGGAAAGGGGGGAGTCCTACTCCCGGAGGGAGTAGGACTCCTCCTGGCGTGCCTCCTCTTGGCCGGCCGCCCCCCCCTTTGAACGTTTATATACGGAGGCAAGGGGCACCCTTAAGGACACAAGTTGATCCACGTGATCATATTCTTAGCCGTGTGCGGTGCCCCCTTCCACCATAGTCCTCGATAATATTGTAGCGGTGCTTAGGCGAAGCCCTGCGACAGTAGTACATCAAGATCGTCACCACGCCGTCGTGCTGATGGAACTCTTCCCCGACACTTTGCTGGATCGGAGTCCGGGGATCGTCATCGAGCTGAACGTGTGCTAGAACTCGGAGGTCCCGTAGTTTCGGTGCTTGATCGGTCGGGCCGTGAAGACGTACGACTACATCAACCAAGTTAACGCTTCCGTTGTCGATCTACAAGGGTACGTAGATCACACTCTCCCCTCTTGTTGCTATGCATCACCATGATCTTGCGTGTGCGTAGGAATTTTTTTGAAATTACTACGTTCCCCAACAGTGGCATCCGAGCCTAGGTTTTATATGTTGATGTTATATGCACGAGTAGAACACAAGTGAGTTGTGGGCGATATAAGTCATACTGCTTACCAGCATGTCATACTTTGGTTCGGCGGTATTGTTGGACGAAGCGGCCCGGACCGACATTACGCGTACGCTTACGCGAGACCGGTTCTCCCGACGTGCTTTGCACATAGGTGGCTTGCGGGTGACAGTTTCTCCAACTTTAGTTGAACCGAGTGTGGCTACGCCCGGTCCTTGTGAAGGTTAAAACATCACCAACTTGACAAACTATCGTTGTGGTTTTGATGCGTAGGTAAGATTGGTTCTTGCTTAAGCCCGTAGCAGCCACGTAAAACATGCAACAACAAAGTAGAGGACGTCTAACTTGTTTTTGCAGGGCATGTTGTGATGTGATATGGTCAAGACATGATGTAAAATTTTATTGTATGAGATGATCATGTTTTGTAACCGAGTTATCGGCAACTGGCAGGAGCCATATGGTTGTCGCTTTATTGTATGCAATGCAATCGCGCTATAATGCTTTACTTTATCACTAAGCGGTAGCGATAGTCGTGGAAGCATAAGATTGGCGAGACGACAACGATGCTACGATGGAGATCAAGGTGTCGCGCCGGTGACGATGGTGATCATGACGGTGCTTCGGAGATGGAGATCACAAGCACAAGATGATGATGGCCATATCATATCACTTATATTGATTGCATGTGATGTTTATCTTTTATGCATCTTATCTTGCTTTGATTGACGGTAGCATTATAAGATGATCTCTCACTAAATTATCAAGAAGTGTTCTCCCTGAGTATGCACCGTTGCGAAAGTTCTTCGTGTGAGACACCACGTGATGATCGGGTGTGATAGGCTCTACGTTCAAATACAACGGGTGCAAAACAGTTGCACACGCGGAATACTCAGGTTATACTTGACGAGCCAAGCATATACAGATATGGCCTCGGAACACAGAGACCGAAAGGTCGAGCGTGAATCATATAGTAGATATGATCAACATAGTGATGTTCACCAATGAAACTACTCCATCTCACGTGATGATCGGACATGGTTTAGTTGATTTGGATCACGTGATCACTTAGAGGATTAGAGGGATGTCTATCTAAGTGGGAGTTCTTAAGTAATATGATTAATTGAACTAAATTTATCATGAACTTAGTCCTGATAGTACTTGCTTGTTTATGATTGATTGTATTTACGTTGCTATTTTATTGTAATATAATGCTAGTTGAAAGTTGATAGTAAATTATTCGTCTAATCGTCTTATGTTACCTCATCATTTTTATCTTGTCTTCCCTATTTTGAAGTGGGAGTTCTTAAGTAATATGATTCCTATTTATTCGTATCATATCCTGATAGTATTCGCATTATTTATGTTGATTGTAGATAGATGGCCCGTGCTGTTGTTCCGTTGAATTTTAATGCGTTCCTTGAGAAAGCAAAGTTGAAAGATGATGGTAGCAATTACACGGACTGGGTCCGTAACTTGAGGATTATCCTCATTGCTGCACAGAAGAATTACGTCCTGGAAGCACCGCTGGGTGCAGGCCTGCTGCTGGAGCAACACCAGATGTTATGAACGTCTGGCAGAGCAAAGCTGATGACTACTCGATAGTTCAGTGTGCCATGCTTTACGGCTTAGAATCGGGACTTCAACGACGTTTTGAACGTCATGGAGCATATGAGATGTTCCAGGAGTTGAAGTTAATATTTCAAGCAAATGCCCGGATTGAGAGATATGAAGTCTCCAATAAGTTCTATAGCTGCAAGATGGAGGAGAACAGTTCTGTCAGTGAGCATATACTCAAAATGTCTGGGTATAATAATCACTTGATTCAATTGGGAGTTAATCTTCCAGATGATTGCGTCATTGACAGAATTCTCCAATCACTGCCACCAAGCTACAAGAGCTTCGTGATGAACTATAATATGCAAGGGATGAATAAGACTATTCCCGAGCTCTTCGCAATGCTGAAAGCTGCGGAGGTAGAAATCAAGAAGGAGCATCAAGTGTTGATGGTCAACAAGACCACTAGTTTCAAGAAAAAGGGCAAAGGGAAGAAGAAGGGGAACTTCAAGAAGAGCAAGCAAGTTGCTGCTCAAGAGAAGAACCCAAGTCTGGACCTAAGCCTGAAACTGAGTGCTTCTACTGCAAAGACTGGTCACTGGAAGCGGAACTGCCCCAAGTATTTGGCGGATAAGAAGGATGGCAAGGTGAACAAAGGTATATGTGATATACATGTTATTGATGTGTACCTTACTAATGCTCGCAGTAGCACCTGGGTATTTGATACTGGTTCTGTTGCTAATATTTGCAACTCGAAACAGGGACTATGAATTAAGCAAAGATTGGCTAAGGACGAGGTGACGATGCGCGTGGGAAATGGTTCCAAAGTCGATGTGATCGCAGTCGGCACGCTACCTCTACATCTACCTTCGGGATTAGTATTAGACCTAAATAATTGTTATTTGGTGCCAGCGTTAAGCATGAACATTATATCTGGATCTTGTTTGATGCGAGACGGTTATTCATTTAAATCAGAGAATAATGGTTGTTCTATTTATATGAGTAATATCTTTTATGGTCATGCACCCTTGAAGAGTGGTCTATTCTTATTGAATCTCGATAGTAGTAACACACATATTCATAATGTTGAAGCCAAAAGATGCAGAGTTGATAATGATAGTGCAACCTATTTGTGGCACTGCCGTTTAGGTCATATCGGTGTAAAGCGCATGAAGAAACTCCATACTGATGGACTTTTGGAACCACTTGATTATGAATCACTTGGTACTTGCGAACCGTGCCTCATGGGCAAGATGACTAAAACACCGTTCTCCGGTACTATGGAGAGAGCAACATTTGTTGGAAATCATACATACAGATGTATGTGGTCCGATGAATATTGAGGCTCGTGGCGGATATCGTTATTTTCTCACCTTCACAGATGATTAAGCAGATATGGGTATATCTACTTAATGAAACATAAGTCTGAAACATTTGAAAAGTTCAAAGAATTTCAGAGTGAAGTTGAAAATCATCGTAACAAGAAAATAAAGTTTCTGCGATCTGATCGTGGAGGAGAATATTTGAGTTACGAGTTTGGCCTACATTTGAAACAACGCGGAATAGTTTCGCAACTCACGCCACCCGGAACACCACAATGTAATGGTGTGTCCGAACGTCGTAATCGTACTTTACTAGATATGGTGCGATCTATGATGTCTCTTACTGATTTACCGCTATCGTTTGGGGTTATGCTTTAGAGACGGCCGCATTCACGTTAAATAGGGCACCATCAAAATCCGTTGAGACGACGCCTTATGAACTATGGTTTGGCAAGAAACCAAAGTTGTCGTTTCTGAAAGTTTGGGGCTGCGATGCTTATGTGAAAAAGCTTCAACCTGATAAGCTCGAACCCAAATAGGAGAAATGTGTCTTCATAGGATATCCAAAGGAGACTATTGGATACACTTTATATCACAGATCCGAAGGCAAGACTTTTGTTGCTAAGTTTGGAAATTTTATGGAGAAGGAGTTTCTCTCGAAAGAAGTGAGTGGGAGGAAAGTAGAACTTGACGAGGTAACTGTACCTGCTCCCTTATTGGAAAGTAGTACATCACAGAAACCTGTTTCTGAACACCTACACCATTAGTGAGGAAAGCTAATGATAATGATCATGAACTTCAGAACAAGATACTACTGAACCTCATAGATCAACCAGAGTGAGATCCGCACCAGAGTGGTACGGTAATCCTGTTCTGGAAGTCATGCTACTAGATCATGATGAACCTACGAACTATGAAGAAGCGATGGTGAGCCCAGATTCTGCAAAATGGCTTGAAGCCATGAAATCTGAGATGGGATCCATGTATGAGAACAAAGTATGGACTTTGGTTGACTTGCCCAATGATCGGCAAGCAATTGAGAATAAATGGATCTTCAAGAAGAAGACTGACGCTGATGGTAATGTTACTGTCTACAAAGCTCGACTTGTCGCAAAAGGTTTTCGACAAGTTCAAGGGTTTGAATACGATGAGACCTTCTCACCCGTAGTGATGCTTAAGTCTGTCCGAATCATGTTAGCAATTGCCGCATTTTATGATTATGAAATTTGGCAAATGGATGTAAAAACTGCATTCCTAAATGGATTTCTGGAAGAAGAGTTGTATATGATGCAACCAGAAGGTTTTATCGATCCAAAGGGAGCTAACAAAGTGTGCAAGCTCCAGCGATCCATTTATGGACTGGTGCAAGCCTCTCGGAGTTGGAATAAACGCTTTGATAGTGTGATCAAAGCATTTGGTTTTATACAGACTTTTGGAGAAGCCTGTATTTACAAGAAAGTGAGTGGGAGCTCTGTTGCATTTCTGATATTATATGTGGATGACATATTACTAATTGGAAATGATATAGAATTTTGGGATAGCATAAAGGGATACTTGAGTAAGAGTTTTTCAATGAAAGACCTCGGTGAAGCTGCTTACATATTAGGCATAAAGATCTATAGAGATAGATCAAGACGCTTAATTGGACTTTCACAAAGCACATACCTTGACAAGATTTTGAAGAAGTTCAAAATGGATCAAGCAAAGAAAGGGTTCTTGCCTGTGTTACAAGGTGTGAAGTTGAGTCCAGACTCAATGCCCGACCACTGCAGAAGATAGAGAGAAAATGAAAGATGTTCCCTATGCTTCAGCCATAGGCTCTATCATGTATGCAATGCTGTGTACCAGACCTGATGTGTGCCTTGCTATAAGTCTAGCAGGGAGGTACCAAAGTAATCCAGGAGTGGATCACTGGACAGCGGTCAAGAACATCCTGAAGTACCTGAAAAGGACTAAGGATATGTTTCTCGTATATGGAGGTGACAAAGAGCTCATCGTAAATGGTTACGTTGATGCAAGCTTTGACACTGATCCGGGCGATTCTAAATCGCAAACCGGATACGTGTTTACATTAAACGGTGGAGCTGTCAGTTGGTGCAGTTCTAAACAGAGCGTCGTGGCGGGATCTACGTGTGAAGCGGAATACATAGCTGCTTCAGAAGCAGCGAATGAAGGAGTCTGGATGAAGGAGTTCATATCCGATCTAGGTGTCATACCTAGTGCATCGGGTCCAATGAAAATCTTTTGTGACAATACTGGTGCAATTGCCTTGGCGAAGGAATCCAGATTTCACAAGAGAACCAAGCACATCAAGAGACGCTTCAATTCCATCCGGGATCTAGTCCAGGTGGGAGACATAGAGATTTGCAAGATACATACAGATCTGAATGTTGCAGACCCGTTGACTAAGCCTCTTCCACGAGCAAAACATGATTAGCACCAAGGCTCCATGGGTGTTAGAATCATTACTGTGTAATCTAGATTATAGACTCTAGTGCAAGTGGGAGACTGAAGGAAATATGCCCTATAGGCAATAATAAAGTTATTATTTATTTCCTTATATCATGATAAAAGTTTATTATTCATGCTAGAATTGTATTAACCAGAAACATAATACATGTGTGAATACACAGACAAACAGAGTGTCACTAGTATGCCTCTACTTGACTAGCTCGTTAATCAAAGATGGTTATGTTTCCTAACCATGGACAAAGAGTTGTTATTTGATTAACGGGATCACATCATTAGTTGAATGATCTGATTGACATGACCCATTCCATTAGCTTAGCACCCGATCGTTTAGTATGTTGCTATTGCTTTCTTCATGACTTATACATGTTCCTATGACTATGAGATTATGCAACTCCCGTTTGCCAGAGGAACACTTTGTGTGCTACCAAACGTCACAACGTAACTGGGTGATTATAAAGGAGCTCTACAAGTGTCTCCAAAGGTACATGTTGGATTGGCGTATTTCGAGATTAGGATTTGTCACTCCGATTGTCGGAGAGGTATCTCTGGGCCCTCTCGGTAATGCACATCACTTAAGCCTTGCAAGCATTGAAACTAATGAGTTAATTGTGGGATGATGTATTACATAACGAGTAAAGAGACTAGCCGGTAATGAGATTGAACTAGGTATAGGATACCGACGATCGAATCTTGGGCAAGTAACATACCAATGACAAAGGGAACAACGTATGTTGTTATGCGGTCTGACCGATAAAAGATCTTCGTAGAATATGTAGGAACCAATATGGGCATCCAGGTCCCGCTATTGGTTATTGACCGGAGACGTGTCTCGGTCATGTCTACATTGTTCTCGAACCCGTAGGGTCCGCACGCTTAAGGTTTTGATGACAGTTATATTATGAGTTTATGCGTTTTGATGTACCGAAGGTTGTTCAGAGTCCCGGATGTGATCACGGACATGACGAGGAGTCTCGAAATGGTCGAGACATAAAGATTGATATATTGGAAGCCTATGTTTGGATATCGGAAGGGTTTCGGGTGAAATCGGGATTTTACCGGATTACCGGGAGGTTACCGGAACCCCCCCGGGAGGTATATGTGCCTTAGTGGGCCTTAGTGGAAGAGAGGAGAGGTGGCCAGAGATGGGCCGCGCGCCCCTCCCCCCCTTGGTCCGAATAGGACAAGGAGAGGGGGCCGGCCCCCCTTCCTCCTCTCTCTCCTCTTCCCCCCCTCCGCGAATCCTATTCCAACTAGGAAAGGGGGGAGTCCTACTCCCGGAGGGAGTAGGACTCCTCCTGGCGCGCATCCTCTTGGCCGGCCGGCCCCCCCTTTGAACCTTTATATACGGAGGCAAGGGGCACCCCTAAGGACACAAGTTGATCCACGTGATCATATTCTTAGCCGTGTGCGGTGCCCCCTTCCACCATAGTCCTCGATAATATTGTAGCGGTGCTTAGGCGAAGCCCTGCGACAGTAGTACATCAAGATCGTCACCACGCCGTCGTGCTGACGGAACTCTTCCCCGACACTTTGCTGGATCGGAGTCCGGGGATCGTCATCGAGCTGAACGTGTGCTAGAACTCGGAGGTGCCGTAGTTTCGGTGCATGATCGGTCGGGCCGTGAAGACGTACGACTACATCAACCAAGTTAACGCTTCCGTTGTCGATCTACAAGGGTACGTAGATCACACTCTCCCCTCTCGTTGCTATGCATCACCATGATCTTGCGTGTGCGTAGGAATTTTTTTGAAATTACTACGTTCCCCAACACCAGCGCGCCGGGTTCGGACTGGGTCCGCCGGCGCTGTTTTCGGCTCAAGCCGGCGAAAATCGGGCTCCTGGGGGCGTGACTGGGCCGTTTTTTCGGCGCCGGCGCGAAAAAATCGCCTGGGGAGGCCTTCCTGGGGGCGCGGCTGGAGATGCCCTTAGGGTACAGCGTGACTTGGAAGAGGCAAGTCACCTGCTCTCCCAATCTGCTGGTTCCCATGGCCAAGGATGGATTCAACCCGTGCTTGTGGGGAGAGAGCCAACCAATCAAAGATGAAGGAGTATTTGACAAAAAAACTATCACATTAGGGGTTACCGTCCCACAGAACTACCACATTCAAAAAAGTGACTGATAACTACCAAAAATTTCTAATTTTGTGACTAAAAACTACCACTTTTGAAAAATGGTCAGTTTAGACGATTTAAGCACGTTTATGACATGCGGGACCCACCTGTCAGGGCCGATGTGGCGGCAAAGTCAACTCCGTTTATTTTGACTGTTAAGCTGACCGTTATGACAGGTGGGGCCCATACGTCGGACCCTTTAAAAAAATAAAAACAACCAGGTCCCTATAACTTCTAAAAAAGCAATCAGATCCTTGCAAGTTTTATAAAAAAGCAATCAAGTCCTTTTTGGTTTTTTAGTAAAAGCAACCGGGTCCCTGCGGACGAGCTCGTCGCCGGAGCCGGCTGTCGATGTTGCGAGCTACTGCTCGATGGTAGATGCGGACCTGGCCGACCGCCGAGCGCGGCCGTGTGTGGGCTGCAGGGGGCGGTGCGGCACTGGGAGGAGGAGGCGGGGCGAGTCGTGAGCGCGGGTCGGGGAGGGTTCGCATGGCGGCAGCAGAGGCGGGAGCCAAGCAGCAGTGGGGCTGTGGCGGGGCACGCAGGCCGGCGGGCAGCGCGGGCAGTTTGCGGCGGCCGGGCCGGTAAGCCGCAACGGCAGCAAGCCAGCAGGGGGCGCGGGGCAGGAGCTCCGTGGCAGCAGGCAGGGGAGGCCAGGGGCTCGCCGGCGCGGGAAGCAGAGGGCAACAGCGAGGACAACGGCGGTAGCGGCGGCGCCTAGGAGCAGGAGAGCAGCCGTAGGGCCGTGGCCACAGCGGCGAGACGAACGGCAGCGACTAGCTTCGGCAGCGAGATAGAGAGAGGAAGAAGAAGAATGACGTGTGGGCCCACCTGTCATAACGGTCAGCTCAACGGTCAAAATGAACGGAGTTGAATTTGCCGCCACGTCAGCCTTGACAGATGGGTCCCGCATGTCATAAACGTGCTCAAATCGTCTAAACTGACCATTTTTCAAAAGTGGCAATTTTTAGTCACAAAATTTAAAAAATTTGATAGTTATCAGTCACTTTTTTAAATGTGGTAGTTCTATGGAACGGCAACCCCTAATGTGGTAGTTTTTTGTCAAATACTCAAGATGAAGTAATCTACAACAAAGAGACCTTAGGTGCGGATGGCGACGGACATGGCCATGCGCTCGTGGTCGACACCGCCAGCCAAGAGGAGGAAGGCGACGGCGCCGTCCAAGCCCTTACGGAGGAACGCCGCGGCGTCGGCCATGCGCTCGCAGAGGACGGCCACGTCGAGGCAGGCGATGGCCACCTGCAGGCGCTCACGGAGGACGGCCACGACGTCGGCTATGCCATCCTAGAGGATGGCCAGAACGTGCAGGCCGACGATGGCGACCGTGTGGCGCACGCGGATGGCCATCATGCGCTTTCCGACGATCGCGGCCGCATGGCGCACGGGGGCGTCCAAGCTCTCGCAGGTATTGTTCACTCGCTGGCCGATACTGTGCAGTCGCTATACCTGGTGAAGCTGGTGAAGCTATACCTGCTAAATTGATCCGCATTGAAGACCAAGTTATCAGAATTTATGAATATCCAAAAATGGGAGGCCAAATGTAGCAACATGCGCACTCTGCACATGACCCAATCTTACAAGTGATCGCTCGAGAAACACTCATCGTGCACGCTCGAAGCTAAACGCCAAGCGGCCACGTACCCATCGATCTCGTTGCTTAACACGACTCCCGAAGTTGCCAAGGCACGAACCCAATCTTACAAGTGATCGCTCCAGAAACACTACAAGGCACGAAACTCTTGTCCTGCACAAAAGCCACGTCCCCATCAACCATGTTGCTTAACACAACTCCCGAGCTGCCGGCAATCCAATCCACCAACAACCTGCAAAGTTGCAAGTCACGAGCGCAAATGCTCCGTGGACACACGCATCTCCGGCCGCGCGCAGACTCACGAGACGCTACCGCCCGATGCCGGCACGACGGCGCACCAGCCTTGCTCTCCTCGCCCACCTGTGCGTGTCGCTCGCCTCCGCGGCGTCCTACAGCGTCGTCGACTACGGCGCCGTGGCCGACGGCCGGACAGACTGCGCAGGGGCGTTCCTCCGCGCGTGGGCCGCGGCGTGCGGCACGGAAGGCGAGGGCCCGGCCGCGGTGGTCGTGCCGGCAGGCGAGTTCTTGGTTTCCAGGGCGAGGTTCAGCGGGCCGTGCAGGAGCGGCGCGGTGGCCGTGAGCATCGCGGGCACGGTGCTCGCGCCCGTGCCGTACGCCGGCGCGCAGCTCTGGATCGTGTTCCAGAACGTGGACGGGGTGTCCGTCATCGGAGGCACGCTCGACGGCAGGGGCCAGGCGTACTGGGCGTGCCGGAGAGCCGGCGGCGGCTCCTCTTGCCCCGCCGCCACCAGGGTCAGTACGTGTTCTTTCTTTCAGAAAATGAGTGTGTCAGTGATAATGCATGAACCCGAATGATTTGGGGATGCTCCGTCGCAGTCGTTGACGATCTACCGGTCGAGGAACGTGGTGATCCAAGGCCTGACGTCGGTGAACAGCGCGGGCATACACGTCACCGTGCAGGCGAGCACCGGCGTGGCGATAGTGGACACGGTGGTGTCGGCGCCGGGGGACAGCCCCAACACCGACGGCATCCACATCAAGCAGTCGAGCGACATCACCATCCGGAACGCTGTCGTCGGTACCGGCGACGACTGCATCTCCATGGTCGAGGGCTCGTCGGACGTCTGGATTCAGGGCGTCACGTGCGGCCCTGGGCACGGCATCAGGTGAGTGACGAGGTCCAACCCTGTCCATCCACTCCGGATATGTGTCTAATCTATTCCCTGATGTGGTGTATATGCCATTGCCAGTATTGGGAGCCTGGGAGACACGCCGGAGCAGGTGGCCGTGCGGAACATCACCGTGAAGGCCGTGACGCTCGCCGGGACGACCAACGGGCTGCGGATCAAGTCGTGGGCCAAGGCCAACAGCGGGCTCGTCGACGGCGTCGCCTTCTCGGACGTGGTCATGAGGAACGTCCGCAACCCGATTATCGTCGACCAGAACTACTGCCCCGGCAACGTCAGCTGCCCCACCGAGGTGTCGTAGCACCCAACTCAAGATCACAACACTGCATTTTCAGGGAATGCTGCTGACACAATGTAGTGTGCCTTTGTTTCAGGGATCGGGGATCAAGATCACCAACGTGTCATACACGGACGTCGAGGGGACGTCGGCGACGCCGGTGGCGGTGCGGTTCAACTGCAGCCCGAGCCAGCCGTGCACCGGAATCACCATGCGGAACGTTTGGCTGGGCTACGGGGAGCGGCGGCGAGCGGCCGAGTCCTTTTGCCGGAACGCGTATGGGGTTGCGTATGGGCACGTTGTCCCGCCGAGTTGCCTGGCCCACCAGGAAATGTTTTGCTACAAGTGAGATGACCGAACGAAATACAGTATTATTGTTGGATTCGATACGCTATGTACTTATGAACATGGTGCTGTTGGCAAATTTTAAAGTAAAATACACAAATGGGATTGCTAAATCTGAGCCGTATGGACTTTACCGAAATAGTCTATGATATATCCGTGAGCTCTTACATAGAGATCCGTGCAAAAAAAATCAGAATTTTTTATTTCTTCTTTTTTATACGTTCTGTCACTTGACTGAGATGACTAAGATCTAGCCGCACCCTTAAGAAAAAGTACTTAGACCTCCCTACACCTGAGGGTCGTATGAAAGAAATAAAATCCCAGCCAATAAATGATAGATTTTCCCCGCAAAAGAAGTAAAAATAAGTAAATAGAAGATTTACCTAGGGTCAGGTGAACAAATGTTCGCGAACACGTTTGGATATTTATGTGGACAGCTGGTCAGACGGATCCACCCAACGACATCCCTTAGTTTCGGATTGTCGATTGTGACTTGCAGCGGGTCAGGTGAACATGGATTGTGAGGAGACATGGTTCAACTAATAATGGGCCGGGCGGACCACCCAAACTCCCCTATAACCCCAAACTACCCTATAGCCCCCCTCCCCCTCCCGATTTGGGGACAATATGTGGGATTTTGAACATCGACCGGTCGAAACCGATTCGGTGATCAATGTTGGATGATTAAATGTGTCTGGGCGGCTGGCTATGGACAATTGTAGACGCTTTGGTGATTCGCGTTGGATATGCCCTAATGAGGATCATCAAATGGACGCCCTGGCAAAGCGAATGATATCCAACCCTATCCTCAAATGTTCATCCCCTCCTTTCTTTTCCTACTCCTAACAATGAAAACAATCAAAGCTAAATAACACAGTACATCAATAACTCAAAGATGAATATTCCAATGGAACAACAATTCAAATATAAATATTACGATCCAAACATGAATTTTTGAAATAAAATGGTTCAAATTTGAATTCCAATTATTTGGACACATGTTCTAATTGCTCACATGAAACACCCACAAATGCTCAATCAGATAATTCTGAAGTCGTGTATGAGTTCCTCGAATGCGAATCTAATGATAAATTTGGAGAAATTGCTCAAATGCCTTCGGTTTCTGCTATGGAAGCTGGACAAGATCACCCATTTGTTGAAAATCTAGACCCTGGTGAACTGTCTTATCATCATCTGTCACAATCATGTTTTGCATGATCACGTAAGTTGTCATTACCACACACAATGTCTTTCCATCCAATTATTTAGTAGGTCCACGAACAATTGCAACATGCATGGAGCACTCGAAATGCCCTCTCGACATCATTTCTAGCACCTTCTTGTCTATAGCAAAGTGAATTGTTTTGGCCAGCTATTGGATCAGAGATGGTCTTGACAAATGTCGCTCCTGGAGGATAGATACCATCACAAAGATAAAACTCCATGTTATACTCATGCTCATTGATGGTATAGTTGCACACAAGAGCTTCTCCCGTACACAACCTTGCAAGCAATGGAGATCGCATGGGTGGCAATGACCATAGGGCTGGCCCGTCCATGTCCATCATGGATCTCACCTCCACCGGCGACGTCCATGGCCAGGCAGCGGACACCGACGAGGAGTAGGACATGGGAAACAGACATGGGCACGTTTGTGTCCTATGTCTTAGTCTTCCTCGCCCGGACTTGATGAAGAATAGGACGTGCACTAGTAGAAAAAGGGCCTAATGTGAAGCACATTAGTCCCGGTTTGTAAGTCACGCTTGATATGCCCTAGTAGTTTTGTCAATATGGTTGCCTCATATACTCTAGGAACCACTAATAGAATACTTTTTAGTGTGTGTATGATTTAGAAATATCTACGATGATATTCATAATATTAAAAGATATATGAACACACACACACACACACACACACACACATATATATATATATATATATATGTATGTATATATGCAATGCATTGTGCAATATTAGAGAATTAATTCGAAAAAAGAGAATTTTTGGTATGTAATACAATTAAAATTTTACAGAATCAAAATTTTCAATAATATAAATTACAATTGCATAACAATAAATAATATAACTATTATTTGGAAACATTGTTATTTGGTTAAGTAAAAGAAATTATATAAACTAAAATTGTAATATCGTACACTTACTTTAAAATAAATATAAAAGTTCAAATAAAAACAATTGTTTTATATCAAAACAAGTTACAATGTAAAACAATTATGGAAAAGCGACCAAAAATGGCAAAATAAGACAATGATCCAAATATTGTTGCAATGTTGTTGTCTCATCCTGACATTGATACAAACATCGTCGACAAGACGGGTGCTTCCACCTGCTTGGGAGTTGCGTTTTGCATTCAATCATGCAAAAACCATAGATTAGGTAAACATACCATTGTTGAAATCTGTTGTAGAGCCGTGTGATACACTTTAATTAACATTGCGTCTTTTCTTGATTCCTTGTAGAACAAAGTGTGCTTGCTACTTCTTGACGCTCACCCGCAAGATGTTGCTTCAATCTGCCATATGAGGGAGCAAACTAAATCACAACAACCAACGTATCCACAAAAAATGTGAAGTCCTTAACTCAGACATATACTACAAATACCTCTCTAGTGGCAATTCTTATATCAGCCATCACTTTTATGTGTGGGTTTACTATGCTTGGATGTTATAGCCCAGAGAAAGGAAAAAAACATGCATTCAAGGTTTTTCTCATATTACATACTTTGGCAATGTTATCCTTGTTTTTGGTTGCGTCCATCTGCATAATCGCAAAGTGGGATGACTATCAGTTCCTGATATATTATAGAGTATTTGCAAGGTATATGTTGTGGTTTTCAATGGCTCAACGGTGATGACATTTATTTTTGGATTGTTCATTGTGGTCTGGTTTCATGATCATTTGCTTGCAATTCTCATCTGCTACTTTGGTGAACTTGTATTGATCTTCACAAGAATGTTAGGAGAGTGGCATGTGTGAAAGCTTCGTCTACGACTGGGTCTCAAATCATTTAAGGCCCAGTTGCTCGACAATGTTTGAGAAAGTCCCCTTTATTATCCTTAAGTTAAGAAATGTCGGACCTTATGTGTCTAATATGAACTCGTGGTGGCGTGCATTGTAATGCAGGAGAGGTCATGTCGCTTTAGTATGAAACCGATGTTAGTGATAGTGTGATGGCTGTAATATTGAACCTTACTTATATTTTGATATGGACTTCTGGTTCTCCTAGATCTATGAGTGTAAATAGTCATATGATAACATATGAAACTTATTTTGTTGCCCTCTTATTGGCGATGGTTACTCATTATGGTCCCCTGTTAAGAATTGAATCTTAACATTTTGTTTTTTTGCTTCTTGGTCCTAGTTTGAGAAGTAGTAAATCAAGCCCTTCTTTTGGTTGTTGTTTGATTTAAGAACTGAACATTTGAGCATTCTAATGTTCTGTTAGTTTCTGACTGGATTCATAGCTTGGCTGTGCGTTTAGTTGTATGACTCGGATTGCATTTAACTATTGTACTATCTTGTATTTTGCCTTGCCTTTGGAATTTTCTTTGTCTAAGTTTAGACTATCATCTACACTTTTGGGGTGATGTTAGAACATGTATTTTGCTAAACTTGCAAAGTTGCATGAAAGTTAGTTGATTGGTACTAAGTCTCAATTTACCTTCTGCGAGCAGATTCTTTTGGATTACTTTAAATGTTACCGCACACATAACACCACCAAGTATAGTGTTCAATATGAAGTATGCACACTGATAGCAAAATAGAGAATGGACCCCACCATGCAATTACCTCCAATCTTTTGTCTCTCATGCAATATGTCGGTGCTATTGGTACACTTGCTTTCTATTATTGTAGATATCTTATATAACTTACTCATGTGGGAATCATCTCTTGTTCACATTATTTATCAATTTATCGCAATTCAACTATCAAGTGTTGATGTCAAAACCATATTCAAATTTCCAAGCAACAAAAACCATATTCAAATTATCGCCCATGCTTGTCACATGTAATTTGTCCTTATTTAATACATTAGGCGGAATTTAGATTGAAATACTCAAAGGTCACTCGTCAAAATGTGAGTTAGCAAACTCTTATTTGGCTATGTTCTACCACTCGAGTATCCTTATTAGTTGATGAATGAACAACAATACTACATAAATCCGACAAAATCCAACATGTTGTTGCTTTCTAATGTGAATGCAGGAGTTGGGCGATGGGGCGGCGGTCCGGCTTCTTCGACGACGGCGACCTCCATGGTCATGTGGATGACGTGGTGGCTGGGTCTCATGGTGGTGACAACCTCTGAGGCTGGCGGGGATATGGGGCGCCACCTCCACCAGTCGATCAGGTTCGATGCAGCTCGGCGGGTGACACATGCATCTCTTCTCGAGGTGTCATGTCATGCCTATCACCGACAGGTGAAGTCTCCGGTGGGTGCTATGCACGACGTCTCATGTGGAGACATCAATTCATGCATGTTGTCGGCAGGTGCTGCATGGTGGATTTGACGAAGGTGTCATGTTTTGCTTGTTGTTGCTGGAACGAAGGTGGTGCGGCAGTGACGGGAGACCAGAAAAATATGAGACGGCATTGTCTTCCGGTTTCTCCTCCTACGGTATCCGAGTAACGAGGTGTCGGTTGCCAGACAAGTGTTGAGTATATGCAACTTCAACGACGAGCATGCGCACTCCAATGGAAACACTAGATCTCCGATCAAGCTATGTCGACGCATGCCTACGTCGTACCCTTGCTGAAGAAGGTGGATCGAAGCTTGGCTTTGACAATAAAAATCCCGAGCTGGACCTTGGGTTAGACTCATAATCATCGACACACATGCGGCAATTCCTTCTTAAAGTCTTAGCCTAGGAGTATTGTATTTTTATTTTCTTTTTATCTTTTATAATAGGATTAGCTGTCTAGTGGAGTTATGTCTTGAGGCATGCGTCCTTATTTTTTATTTTCGAATCAATGTTGTTCTGCCGTTGGGTTTTGAGTAATAAATAAGTATATGACTGTGCATATTATCCTTATTTTTTGAGGAAAAAATATTTGCACCTACATACAACCCCATCACTACGTCCCCTACCACCTGCCGTATAGATACACCACGAAGAAGGGAAAGCGCCCTCGGTGCCGGCCGGGCGAGTCCACTAAGAGCATCTCCAGCTGTTGCGCCCCTTAGTCGGCATTTTTTTTGCCTCTTGAGCTTGGCCCGGCGAAGTATTTGGCATGGGGTCGAGAACTTTTCCAGCCATCACGGCTCCTGCCTGCTCGCATGCATCGCGACACCTCATCCCCCCTTCTCTCTTCCTCGCTCCCTAGATGCCATGGCCGAAACCGCCGTTCACTCCCGCCCCGCTCCCTCCCCATCTCCGCCTCCTCACGCCGCGCCAGCTCCCGCCTCTTCGCCCGCCTCGACGTCGCGGCGCGCGCACCCGTGTCCTCTCCTCTCTCCCCTCCCCGTCCTCCTCCCTGCCCTCGCAGCAGCGCGCGATTCCGCGCGGCGCGCTCCCTCGGCGAGCAGCCGAGCTCGAGCACGGGCCCGGCCCTACGCCGAGCAGCAGCCGTGATCACACGACCAGGCGCTCGCCGTGGCTTTCCGTGGCCCGCGCGGCTCTCCGCGCCCGCGCATGACTCCGCGCGGCACGCTCCCTCTGCGACATCTCCGCGCGCTCGACGCCGAGCCCCGCGTCACGGCCTTCTTCGGCGACGCGTCTGGGAGCGGGAAGACGGAGCTGCTGGTATGAGCCGCTCCACCGCAGCAGCAGGGGCGCCGACACACGAGCTCGGGAGGGCGGGAGGAGGTGTCCGGGCGGCCGTCTTCGATGGCCTCGACAGGCGCGCCGGCGCTCCCGCCACCTTCCACCTAGACCTGCGCGTCAAGAACGGCAACGTGTGGCGGCACTGCTTTGAGCCGGTGGGCGCGGTGGTGGAGTACGACGGCGTGCCCCTCGCCAGCGCCGATCCCGGCGAGCTATGCATCTCGGCGAGGAGCGTCGTGGACGTGCCCTTCGTGGCCACGGGCGAGGGGCAGGGAATGCCCGACCGGCTCTTGCTGCTACGGTGCACGGCGATGCTGGATGGGCGGCGAGGTCGCCGGACGGGAAGCTGGACCCTGGGGCGTGCAGGGCGTCCGTGGAGAAAAGGAGAAGAGAAGAGAGAAGTACGTGGGTTGGCCCCAGAGGAAAAGGTGAGGAGAGAGGGAGTGGGAGGCTGACGGCGAGCCCAACCGCATGCAAAACACTCTCTCTTCTCCCCCAGTTGCCCCCCCAGGATCCTGGGAATGGGGTGGGATTGCCGGCCAGATTTTTCGCCAAATCCGACGCTAATTGACGTCGTGGGGTGGGAAAATTTTCAACCGCCGACACTGAAAAAATGCTCCTAGAGAGCTTCTTGAGGGACGGCTGAGTTGCACTAAGCCCGAGCGGCGATAACGGGAAAAAGTCCGAAACAATCCTTGAACTTGTAAACAAAAGTTAAATCGAACCCTGAACTTATAATTCCAGAAATTTGCACATCGAACTTCCTGATCCTAGTTTATTTTGAACCTTGAGGAGGTTTAGCTGGTATTCGCTGACATGTTTAGTCAAATACTAGCATCGTTGACCAGCTGGCTGGACATTAGCATGAATCGGCCTGGCCCATTAGCGCAGTCGCTCACGCTGCTCTGTTTTTTTTCCTTTCCGTTTTTGTTTCTTTGTTTTTCATTTTCGTATGATAATAAAATTTTAATATTTCGTAGTGACAATTTTGTTTTGAACTACACAAAGCCACTTGTCTTCTATAACGAGCGACGAAAAATTACTGAGCAAAAAGTGCTTTACAGGACTCAAACTCGGGGTCACGCACAGAGAGCGCCAGCGGCTAGCCACTCACTCCGAAGGCTGCTCATGACGGCAGATAGCGTGACCTCAATAAGAACAGACAGGAGGATTCACATGTGTAAACATTTTTAGAAAATTGAAACATTTCTTAAAAAATGTGAACAATTTTGAAAAATGCTGATTTATTAAACCCAAATAATTTATGAATTCCAAAACCATTTTTTTGGAAAATGACACAATATTTGAAAACCCAAAAAAAATTCAAAACATGTGAAGAACCTTTGGAATTCCAAACATGTTTTGACAAATGTGAACAATTTGAAATCACAAACAGTTTTTAAAAATATCACAGAACTTGAAAATTCCAAACAATTTCTAAAAACATGAAACATTTTTCAATTTGTGATGAAAAATAGAAAACAGGAACATTATTTTGAAATTTTGAACAATTTATGAAATGCACAATCATTTTTAAAATTTCCGATTTTTTTGAATTTATGAAAAAATCTAAAAACATTTTTTCTGAAAGTTTGTGAAATATGTTCAGGGTTCAAAAATTGTTCCCTCTTTTTTGTCAAACTTTTTATGTATCAAAAATTGTTTGCTTTTTAAAAACTGCTTATGTTTAAAAAATGTTATTTTTTCAAAGTATTCGAAATTTCATATAGTGTTCGCACTTTAGAAAATGTTTGGGGATTTCAAAAATTTTAATTTTTTTGGATCTGAACGCTGCTGTCCTTTTATTAACCATATGTTCGGGCTTGAGTTTATATCATTGACAGCTATGTACTCTGGTGGCTAGCAAGATGATATCGTGACGCCGTTGTTGGACTTGAGGCTCCGGTGTGAGTAGGCATGATGTGGGACAACACTTTTTTTTTACGGAAAAGGAACTTTTCATTGATCAACTATGATGATTACATTCAGATTCAACAATGCTAGCTATCTCCCTAGGGGAATTCCGGAGCAAGCATGCCGTGCGCTGTTGCGAGCGGCCCATGCAAGCTAGGGTGTGTCTGCGACTCCTTTCCACACCGGCGGTGAGGTTCTCGTACCTAGGCATGAACAGATAGAGCATCTTCATCGCCTTGTTCGGGAGGGCTGGCGCGGGCCGGCCGACCTGGATCTGGTCACGGTGTTCTCGCGGGGTGCCGCGGCGCGGCCCCTCATCGGCGCAGGATGGTGCGCGGGTGTGCGGGTGGCGTGATGGGCTGCTCCTCGGTGGTGCTCGGCTGGTGTGGTGACGGCGGCAGCTCGATCCAGATCCGGTTGGGGCGGGCTGCGGGCGGTGCGGGCTGCGGGCGGCTTCCTCCGCCGTGGCTGGCGGAGGGGTCGGCGCAGCAGTGGCGGCCTCGGCCTTCCCCTCCTCTTCTTCAGCTCCGGGGGGAGGTGGTGGGATGGGCCGGGGGTCGGGGATGGCTGCCGGCGCCCCAGCCAAAGCTGACCTCGCGGCGGCGCGAACGCTTTGGGGTCGGCCGACGGCTCGTGGTTCCGGTGGTGCGTGCCCGGCGGTTTGGCGACCCGTGCACGAGGGATGGAGATCTTCGATCAAATCCGGGTGAAAACCTGCTATTGGCGATTGCCAAGGCCGGCGATGGCGACGCTGTCTGCGTCGTTCCCTTCCTGAAGGCATCGTCGTGGAGAAGTTCAAGGCCACTCTCTGCTACCTCCGGGGGAAACCCTAGATCAGTAGATCGGATGACGGCGGCTCTCTGGTGTCGTTTCCCCCCTGGGGGCGTCAATCTTGGAGGTGCACACGGGCTCGAGGGACTAGAGGACGGTGACTTTGGTGGAGCGGTGCTTCATCTTACACATTGACGGTGGCGGATCTCGGCGGCGTGGCGCTGTGGAGACTCGGCGTCTGATGCGCGGAGATGGACTCGTGCAGGAGGTGGAAGCTGTCTGGCGTCATGGTGGCGTTGATGGCGGATAGGCCTGGCAAGGTCGGTGCAACAGTACAGCTCTGAAGATGGATTGGTGGCAGGCGGCTGCGGCGGCCTCATACCCGGCAGGGGTCCTGGTTGAGAAGCACGCCGGACTGGTGGGTGCCCATCCCAGGCAGGTCCTGGGTGGGACCTCAAGTCTTTAGATCGTTAGGTTTGGCTGCGTGGTCTGTTTGGTATTAGGCCCAGACTTTCAGCGCCCCTACATCAACTGGATAGGGATAGCGACAGTTGTTGCTTGTTTTGGTGGCTTTAGACTTATTGTTGTATGACTCTGTACGGTCTTGTGTCAATATTTAATAAAATGGCCGTATGCATCGCCCAGATGCAGAGGCCGGGGGTCGTCCTCCTTTTATAAAAAAAGATAGAGCATCTACAGTCGTTGGCCCTAGGGGGCTCGGAAAATCGTCGTCTGGGGGCGAACCGGCGCTAAAAATCGGTTTGGGGTCGATCGGGTTCCCAGCCGCCGTCCCAGGGTCGCCCCCAGTCGCCCTTTTTTAAATATTTCTGAAAATAAATTCGGCAAACATTACAAAGATTCGGTAAACAAAACATAAATTTCGGCGTTCCACAATTTTTTTCATAGAAAACTTAAAATTTACTAAATAAAAAACTCGCTGAGCGCGGCGTAGTCGTCTTCTTCGCCGCCGTCGTCCTTCTCCTTCTTCACGCTGCTGGACCCTTGCCCGGGATCGCCCTGGCGGACAGGTTTGGCCGGTGGCGGCGTGTCGTCATCGTTCTATTCAAGCACGATGACGTCCCCTTCCTCGCGTTCACGGCGGCGCGCGGCGATCTCTGCCAGGGCGCGGCACTGGCGCTCCTTCTCGAGCCGCGCCCAATCTTCCCGCGCCCACTTCATGGCCTCCTCGTTGTCGAGCTCCGGCTCCGTCTTCACGGCGGCGAGCCCCGACTCCATTTTCGACTTGAGGAGGCGGGGAGGAGCCGAGGAGGAGGCACGCCCGCCCTCCTTGATGACGATGCCGGTGCTGCGGGTGCGCCGACCAAGCGGCGTTTTCGCGGGCTCGGCCTTAACACTGAAGAGCGCCGGTGACCCGGAGGAGTGGGAGGAGGAGGAAGAGGAGGAGGAAGAGGAGCCGGTCCTCCTCGGCATCCATTGGCCGCCACTCCGGCGGGGAACCGGGGCGGCCGGGTACGTTAGCGGAGGCTCGTTTCCGCCCTCGAGGTGCTCGAGGACGGCGTGGACCGTGCGGCCGGGGACGCCCCACCACAGGCGGCGGCCGTTGCTGTTTTTGGTCCCCCACATCACCGACGCATTGTTGGTGGAGGCTACCCGCTCCGCCTGTCGGCGTTCGAAGTACGCCGCCCATGCCTCGTGGTTGGCAGCGGCGTACTTCGGGAGGGCCCGCTGCTCCTCCGTCAAAGACGCCCGTGCACGCTCGATCTCGGTGCGGAAGTAGTCCGGGCGCGTGACGTCGGGCAGCAGGGGGGTGGGGACGCCCCCGGCGCTGAGCCTCCACCGCCCCGGCACGCGCATGTCGGGAGGCGCCGGGTAGTTGGCTTCGTGCAGGAGATGGAGTTCCCACTCGTGCAGAGAGCGGCGGCCGAAGCCATTCACCGCCGCCCCATCGCCTGGGAACCTTTTGTAACACCCCGGATGTAACTTGCCATATTTGTAACTCCGACTCTGCCATTTTCGGCTTTAAATTATGAGATTTCCTTCGTGGTTGGGTTTTGTCTTAGTTTTTCATTTTATTCATGTCATGCATATCATATCATGTCATCATGTGCATCGCATTTGCATACGTGTTCGTCTCATGCATCCGAGCATTTTCCCCGTTGTCCGTTTTGCAATCTGACACTCCTACGTGCACCGGAGTCCCCCATTTTTCTCTTTTCGTGAGCGGGTGTTAAACATTCTCAGAATGGCCCGGGATTTGCCAAGCGGCCATGGTACACCACCGGTAGACCGCCTGTCAAATTTCGTGCCATTTGGATTCCGTTTGATACTCCAACGGTTAACCGAGGAACCGTAAAGGCCCCGTGTGTGTTGCAGCCTAACACCCCTCCAAAACGGCCCAATAACCCATCCAATCCACTTCCATGTCGTTCGCCGTTGGATCACGATCGCATGGGCGAAAATTACACCTCATTTGGACACTTCTACCTCCTCCTAGCTACAAATATGTGCACCCTCCTCCAAATTCGGGTCCAAAACCCTAAAAATCGCCCCCGCCGCCACCGGACACGTCCGGCCACCGGACGAATTCCGTCGCCGCCTGCACCCAATAGCATGCCGCCATGTGGCAAGCGCCACCGCCTCTGCCGTCCGGCCCGCCCGTCCCGCAGTCGGCCCCCGCGGGCCCAGTTCGGCGCCGCCGCCCCGCGCGCCCGAGCCTCTCCGCCGCCCAGCTCCTCCTGTGCCGCTTGCCGCCTGCTCCGGCCGTGGCTCGCCGCTCGCCGCCTCGTCGCTGGGCTGCGTCGCCGCCGCCAGCGCACTCCGGCGCCGCCCCACCTCCTCGCTCACCGGCCGAATCCGCGTCTCCGGCGAGGCCTAGAGCACTCCGGCGAACCCCCTCCTCCATTGTTGGCCCTCTTCTTCCCGGATCCAGCGAGATCGACCGGCCTCCTTGACTTCCGTGCCGAAGAACCCTAGATCTGGAGGGGTAAAAATATCTCTAAGTCTTTTCTCTATAACATTTTCAGGCCCTGTTCATTGCATCATAACTTCATGACCGTAGCTCCGTTTCATGCGCATGATGTACCAAAATGTTCATTGGGAGATGCTCTTCATTTCATTACATTGTGACATGCTTGTTTGAGTCCATATTGATGCCCAAATCGTTGATGCAAGAGTGCTATAAATTGTTATGTGCTATTACTTATCAGAGTATGAGGATTTGTCATTTTTGTCACATTTGTTTTGTGCATCATATGGGCATGAGCTCTAAATGTGTTTTGGACTATGTCATGCCATCTTTACAGGGGTGCTTGCCATATTTTTTTTTGATAAATGTGGTGACTAGCACAAGCATGTAAAGTAGCCTTCGTGATATTGCTGATTTCAGGGACTTAGGATGTTTACATGTACATGTCTTCTTACTGTAGGTATGCTTGTTGTGTCATGCAAGGCTTTGTGATGAGTGATTTGAGCTCGCAAAGATGCCTTCATAATTCTTTCTATGCCATGCTCTGTTTTCTGCAAAGTCTGAATCTGTTAACGAAACTTTCTATGTTTACATGGAAGCCACAATATCTTCTGTGCCTTTTTGGCTCATGATCAGTAAGGGACTTTTGATCTATGCATCTAGTAGATTCATTCCATGCCTTTGTTTTCTATGATATGTTCCTTTAGCATGTGGTTTGCTTGCTCTAAACATGGCTTCCTGATGTTATTTTCTGGCATGTCATTATTTTCACTAAGTCTGTGAAGCTGATAACTTTTGCACTTTTTCCATGCTTGTTTGAACCCATTCTATTGTGTTTTAGCCATAGCTCAGTGTTCATGTTTTGTCAAGCATCTTGAGTAGATCACTACCATATGCTTTGTTGTTATGTTGGAGTGCAGTAGCTTAGTTTCTTGTTGCATTCTAGATGGCATCGTGCTGTTAATCGCAGAATTGTGCCATTATTGTTTTGCTTGCCATTTGCAAACCGTGCATCCGATTCCGGTGATCTTTATATCGATTTCGACCGAAATCATCTTATCTTTCCAGTGGCACACTTGGTGTGCCAAATTGATTCCTTGTTCATATTTTTCCTTCCGGAGCACGCATATGCATTGCATATCACATCTCGCATATCATGTCATGTTTTGCATCATGTTGATTGTGCATTGCACCGTGATTGATTGTTGGTCCTTTGCTTGTGTTCTTGCTTTGGGTAGAGCTGGGAGACGAGTACGTGATCGAGAAACCCGTTGAGTACTCTAACGAGGATCAAGCTTTCGTCAACTCTGAGAACTTTGCAGGCAAGATGACTATACCCTCGAAATCACTTCTATCTTTGCTTGCTAGTTGTTCGCTCTATTGCAATGCCGCGATACCTACCACTTGCTTTATCATGCCTCCCATATTTCCATGTCAAGCCTCTAACCCACCTTTCCTAGAAAACCGTTGTTTAGCTATGTTACCGCTTTGCTCGGCCCCTCTTATAGCGTTGCTAGTTGCAGGTGAAGTTGGAGTTTGTTCCTTGTTGGAACACGGATATTTGTTGGGATATCGTTATTATATCTTGTTTACTTTAATGCATCTATATACTTGGTAAAGGGTGGAAGGCTCGTCCTTATGCCTGGTGTTTTGTTCCACTCTTGCCGCACTAGTTTCCGTCATACCGGTGTTATGTTCTTTGATTTTGCGTTCCTTACGTGGTTGGGTGTTATGGGAACCCCTTGACAGTTCGCTTTGAATAAAACTCCTCCAGCAAGGCCCAACCTTGGTTTTACCATTTGCCACCTAAGACTTTTTCCCTTGGGTTCCGCGGACTCAAGGGTCATCTTTTTTTTAAACCCTCGGGCCAGTGCTTCTATAAGTGTTGGTCCAACCTGAGCGATGTTCGGCGCCCCCTGGGCAACCAGGGTCTATGCCAACCCGACGTCTGGCTCATCCGGTGTGCCCTGAGAACGAGATATGTGCAGCTCCTATCGGGATTTGTCGGCACATTCGGGTGGCTTTGCTGGTCTTGTTTTACCATTGTCGAAATGTCTTGTAACCGGGATTCCGAGTCTGATCGGGTCTTCCTGGGAGAAGGAATATCCTTTGTTGACCGTGAGAGCTTGTGATGGGCTAAGTTGGGACACCCCTGCAGGGTTTTGAACTTTCAAAAGCCGTGCCTGCGGTTATGGGCAGATGTGAATTTGTTAATATTCGGTTGTAGAGAACTTGACACCTAACTTAATTAAAATGAATCAACTGCGTGTGTAGCCGTGATGGTCTCTTTTCGGCGGAGTCTGGGAAGAGAACACGGTCTCGTGTTATGTTTGAGCGTAAGTAGCTTCAGGATCACTTCTTGATCATGTTAGCTTCTCGACCGTGCTTTGCTTCTCTCCTCGCTCTCTTTTGCGTAAGTTATCCACCATATATGCTAGTGCTTGCTGCAACTCCACCTCACTACCATTTCCTACCTTTAAGCTTAACTAGTCTTGATCGCAAGGGTGTGAGATTGCTGAGTCCCCATGACTCACAAATACTTCCAAACAGACGCAGGTGTCGATGATGCCAGTGCCGGGGATGCTACCGAACTCAAGTGGGAGTTCGACGAGGATTCGGGCCGTTACTATGTTTCTTTTCCGGATGATTAGTAGAGGAGCCCAGTTGGGGCGATCGGGGATCTAGCATTTGAGGTTGTCTTTCTTTATTTTGGTTCCGTAGTCGGACCTTGATTGTATTCTGGATGATGTATGATATATTTATGTATTGTGTGAAGTGGTGATTGTAAGCCGACTCTTTATCCCTTTCTTATTCAGTACATGGGATGTGTAAAGATTACCCCTCTTGCGACATGCCTACCATGCGGTTATGCCTCTAAGTTGTGCCCCGACACGTGGGAGATATAGCCGCATCGTGGGTGTTACAAGTTGGTAATCAGAGCCTTCCCCGACTTAAGATCCCCCTGTTTGATCGAATCGCTGACGTTGTTGAGTCTAGAAAAAAATGTTTTGAGTCTTATAGGATTATATATATAGGAGAGTAGGTTTCTTTTTACTCCTCGGTCCCTTCGTCTCTCTGGTGAGGCCTCCTGACGTAGAGTTTTGACTCTTCTCTCCTCAAATTTCACGAATTTTTTTAGGATCATGCGGGTATATTGGAATTGTTCCGATGGTTTTGTGACGAGAACATTGTTCTTGGTGCCTCCTAACATTTAGGGGTTGTGGCAGTGTCCCGGGGAGTTGAGCTCCGAGGTGTTGTCGTCACAATTTTATCGTTGCAGTTCTGGAATACCTGAGTTCGCCGACATCAAAAATCTCTTTTATGCAGTTGTTGGTGAGATAACCTTGACGCCATCCAGTACTGGGGCAGGAGTTCGGGAGTATTGCCATAACTCGTATAACGGATGCTTTTCGAAGGTTGAGGTAAATGATTTCCGAAGGTTTCTTGGTTATGTGTTGAGGGATGGATACAGTTGGATGTAGGATTTGCTAGTTTTGGGTGAGATATTATGCTTCCCCTGTATCCCCAACACCTGATTGCATAACCAGAAAGTTTCGGGAGTTTCATAGGTGGGAATTCAAGTAGCTCTAGTATTTCTTCCCACAGATATTTGGTTTGTGATTGGGTAATCCTTACCACGTATTTGTTCATATCCGTACCTTGTTGCTTTATTCATCTACCTTTATCTATGTGGCTTCTCAACTTAATGGAAGTGTGATGATTTACTTTGGAATTCATTCGTTCATTCTTGTTCGAATGTTAAGACTTTATATTGCAATTTCGATCCATTGATTCAGCTTGAATATATGTCTTTCGAGATGCTAACGGATGTCAACCTCTTCAGGATGGCTCCTCCAACGCGTCAGAATCCGAACCCTCCGCCACCACCTCCACCTCTGGAGGCAAATCAAGCTGTCATGGCAGCCACCAACGCCATCACTCGGATTCTTTTGCAACTCTTGCAAGAGCGCAACCAAGGGCAAGGCAACCAAGGAAATCAAGGCCAAGGCAACAATCAAACTCAGTTTGCTACCCTCAATCAGTTCCTCGCAAACCAGCTGAAGTCCTTCAGCAACTGTGTCGAGGCCACAGACGACGACGACTGGCTCATGGATATCTGCAAACATTTCGAGTGTAGCAATGTCAGGCCTGAGGACTTTGTCAAGTTTGCTTCGTTTCAACTCAAGGATCAAGCTGCTGAGTGGTATCAACAATACAGAGATTCCAGAGGAGGTCGTGTGATTACCTGGGATGATTTCCGCCGAGACTTCAAAGCTCACCACATTCCACAAAGTGTTGCTGAGAGTAAGCGCAAGGAGTTCCTCAATCTCAAGCAAGGCAGCATGTCTGTTTACCAATACAATATCCTGTTTCAGAGGCTCGCTCGCTTCGCTAAACAAGATATCCCTGATGAGAAGAACATGATTTATCAATTCAGAGGTGGCCTCAGAGAAGATCTGCAATTAGCTGTCGTGCTTCTCGACCCGACTAAGTATGATGAATTCTACAACATGGCACTAAAGCAAGAGGCTACTCAGCTCAAGTGTGATGCTTCTAAGAAGAGAGTCAGGGATGCAGTTCAATCTTCTTCTTCAACTCAAGTGGCAGCTAAGCAACAGAAGTCCTAGATGCCTCCTCCTCCTCCTCCGTTTCGTCAGCCTTATCAGCAGAAGAGCAAAAGTGGCAGTGGATCTTCCCACCCACACAACCTAGGCTATCAGAAAAAAGCTCAGTCTCATGCTCCAAGGTCAAGTGCTCCTTATCACATCCGCTCTTAGAGGTTACTTGCAACAAGTGTCAGCAGAAAGGGCACTATGCAAACAAATGCTTCAACCAAAGGCGCCTTCCGCCGCCTCCTCCTGTGAGATCCGCCAGCAATGCAGTGGTCAAGCATAATTCCAAGTCTGCTAAGGTCAACATGATGAACGCAGCTCGGGCAGAGCATTCTTCAGAAGTGATCACGGGTAACCTTCCTGTTAATGATATTCCTGCAAAAGTCCTTTTTGATACTGGTGCATCGCATTGTTTCATTTCAAGACCATTTGCATCTAAGCATGAGTTGCTTTTCCAAGATTTGCCTAGGCAGTTATCAGTTGTCTCTCTGGGTTAATTCATGAACACTAGCTCTATGGTCCCAGATGTTTCTATCAAGATGGGTGACTATAAATTTATGTCCTCTCCAATTGTTCTTGGTAACTCGGATATTGATCTAATTCTCGGCATGGACTGGCTTTTTAAGCACAAGGCTCAGCTTGATTGTGCTGCCAGGCAGATTCAATTGACACACTCGTCTGAGGATGTGATCATCTATGCCGCTCGTGATGATACCATTCGACTATTTTCTCTCAATGAGAAGGGCGAGTTGAATGCCATCTCTCAGATTCCAGTCGTTTGTGAATATCAAGACGTCTTTCTAGAATAGCTTCCGGGAATGCCTCCTCACCGGCAAGTTGAATTCGTTATCGATCTTGAGTCTGACACGGAACCTGTTTGCAAACGCCCTTACAAGCTTGGACCAGAAGAGTTGAAGGAGCTGAAGAAACAACTCGATGAACAAGAGCGTATGGGTCTGATCAGACCGAGTTCATCTCCATGGGGTTGTGGTGTTCTTTTTGTCAAGAAGAAGGATAGCACGGACCGACTTTGTGTCGACCACCGTCCATTGAATAAGAAAACAATAAAGAACAAGTACCCACTTCCCAACATCAATGAGCTATTTGAGCAACTCAAAGGTGCCCAAGTTTTCTCCAAGCTTGACCTCCGTATGGGTTATCATCAGATTCACATTCGTGAACAACATATTCCCAAGGCAGCATTCAGAACAAGCTATGGTTCTTATGAATATACTATCATGTCATTTGGCCTTGTCAATGCTCCTGCAACGTTCTCTCGCATGATGAACTTCTGCTACCTCTTGAGCACTGCGTTGGTTTTCCCCGAAGAGGAACGGATGATGCAGCAAACTAGCGTAAGTATTTCCCTTAGTTTTTGAGAACCAAGGTATCAATCCAGTAGGAAGCTACGCGCGAGTCCCTCGCACCTGCACAAAACAAATAAATCCTCGCAACCAACGCAAATAGGGGTTGTCAATCCCTATAGGGCCACTTACGAGAGTGAGATCTGATAGATATGATAAGATAATATTTTTGGTATTTTTATGATAAAAGATGCAAAGTAAAATAAAGGCAAAGTAAATAGCAAAGGAAATAACTAAGTAGTAGGAGATTAATATGATGACGATAGACCCGAGGGCCATAGGTTTCACTAGTGGCTTCTCTAGAGAGCATAAGTATTCTACGGTGGGTGAACAAATTACTGTTGAGAAATTGACAGAATTGAGCATAGTTATGAGAATATCTAGGTATGATCATGTATATAGGCATCACGTCCGAGACAAGTAGACCGACTCCTGCCTGCATCTACTACTATTACTCCACTCATCAACCGCTATCCAGCATGCATCTAGAGTATTAAGTTAAAAATAGAGTAATGCCTTAAGCAAGATGACATGATGTAGAGGGATAGACTCATGCAATATGAAGAAAACCCTATCTTGTTATCCTCGATGGCAACAATACAATACGTGCCTTGCTGCCCTTACTGTCACCGGGAAAGGACACCGCAAGATTGAACCCAAAGCTAAGCACTTCTCCCATTGCAAGAAAGATCAATCTAGTAGGCCAAACCAAACTGATAATTTGAAGAGACTTGCAAAGATAACCAATCTTACATAAAAGAATTTAGAGAAGATTCAAATATTATTCATAGATAGACTTGATCATAAACTCACAATTCATCGGTCTCAACAAACACACCACAAAAAGAAGATTACATCGAATAGATCTCCACAAGAGAGGGGAGAACATTGTATTGAGATCCAAAAAGAGAGAAGAAGCCATCTAGATACTAACTATGGACCCGTAGGTCTGAGGTAAACTACTCATACTTCATCGGAGACGCTATGGTGTTGATGTAGAAGCCCTCCGTGATCGATGCCCCCTCCGACGGAGCTCCGGAACAGGCCCCAAGATGGGATCTCATGGATACAGAAAGTTACGGCGGTGGAATTAGGGTTTTGGCTCCGTATCTGATCGTTTGGGGTACGTGGATATATATAGGAGGAAGGAGTACGTCGGTGGAGCAACAGGGGGCCCACGAGGGTGGAGGGCGCACCTGGTGGGGGTACGCGCGCCCCCTACCTCGTGGCCTCCTGTTTCTTTTCTTGACATAGGGTCCAAGTCTCCCGGATCATAATATTCCTAAAAATCACGTTCCCGAAGGTTTCATTCCGTTTGGACTCCGCTTGATATTCCTTTTCTTTAAAACCCTAAAACAGGCAAAAACAACAATTCTGAGCTGGGCCTCCGGTTAATAGGTTAGTCCCAAAAATAATATAAAAGTGGATAATAAAGCCCAATAATGTCCAAAATAGTAGATAATATAGCATGGAGCAATCAAAAATTATAGATACGTTGGAGATGTATCAAGCATCCCCAAGCTTAATTCCTGCTCGTCCTCGAGTAGGTAAATGATAAAAACAGAATTTTGATGCGGATTGCTACTTGGCATAATTTTAGTGTAATTCTTCTTAATTGTGGTATGAATATTCAGATCCGAAAGATTCAAGACAAAAGTTCATATTGACATAAAAATAATAATACTTCAAGCATACTAACAAAGCAATTATGTCGTCTCAAAATAACATGGCTAAAGAAAGTTATCCCTACAAAATCATATAGTCTGGCTATGCTCCATCTTCACAACACAAAATATTTAAATCATGCACGACCCCGATGACAAGCCAAGCAATTGTTTCATACTTTTGACATTCTCAAAACTTTTTCAATCTTCACGCAATACATGAGCGTGAGCCATGGATATAGCACTATAGGTGGAATAGAATGGTGGTTGTGGAGAAGACAAAAAGGGGAAGATAGTCTCACATCAACTAGGCGTATCAACGGGCTATGGAGATGCCCATCAATAGATGTCAATGTGAGTGAGTAGGGATTGCCATGCAACGGATGCACTAGAGCTATAAGTATATGAAAGCTCAAAAAGAAACTAAGAAGGTGTGCATCCAACTTGCTTGCTCATGAAGACCTAGGGCAATTTGAGGAAGCCCATCATAGGAATATACAAGCCAAGTTCTATAATGAAAGATTCCCACTAGTATATGAAAGTGATAACATGTGAGACTCTCTACTATGAAGATCATGGTGCTACTTTGAAGCACAAGTGTGGTAAAAGGATAGTAACATTGTCCCTTCTCTCTTTTTCTCTCATTTTTTATTTGGGCCTTTTCTTTTTTTTTTCCTCTTTTTTATGGCCTATTTTCTTTCTCCTTTTTTATTTTTCGTCCGGAGTCTCATCCCGACTTGTGGGGGAATCATAGTCTCCATCATACTTTCCTCACTAGGACAATGCTCTAATAATGATGATCATCACACTTTTATTTTTCGTACAACTCAACAATTACAACTCGATACTTAGAACAAAATATGACTCTATGTGAATGCCTCCGGCGGTGTACCGAGATATGCAATGACTCATGAGTGAGATGTATGAAAGAATTATGAATGGTGGCTTTGCCACAAATACGATGTCGACTACATGATCATGCTAAGCAATATGACAATGATGGAGTGTGTCATAATAAACGGAACAGTGGAAAGTCTCATGGCAATATATCTCGGAATGGCCATGGAAATGTCATAATAGGTAGGTATGGTGGCTGTTTTGAGGAAGGTATATGGTGGGTGTATGATACCGGCGAAAGGTGCGCGCTATTAGAGAGGCTAGCAAAGGTGGAAGGGTGAGAGTGTGTATAATCCATGGACTCAACATTAGTAATAAAGAACTTATATACTTATTGCAAAAATCTACAAGTTATCAAAGCAAAGTATTACGGGCATGCTCCTAGGGGGATAGATTGGTAGGAAAAGACCATCGCTCATCCCCAACCACCACTCATAAGGAAGACAATCAATAAATAAATCATGCTCCGACTTCATCACATAACGGTTCACCATACGTGCATGCTACGGGAATCACAAACTTCAACACAAGTATTTCTCAAATTCACAACTACTCAACTAGCATGACTTTAATATCACCATCTCTATATCTCAAAACAATTACCAAGTATCAAACTTATCATAGTATTCAACACACTCATAAGAAAGTTTTATAATTAATCTTGTATACCAAGCATATTAAGATTTTAAGCAAATTACCATGCTATTTAAGACTCTCAAAATAATCTAAGTGAAGCATGAGAGATCAATAGTTTCTATAAAACAAATCCACCACTGTGCTCTAAAAGATATAAGTGAAGTACTAGAGCAAAATTATATAACTCAAAAGATATAAGCGAAGCACATAGAGTATTCTAAAAAATTCCAAATCATGAATGGCTCTCTCAAAAGGTGTGTACATCAAGGATGATTGTGGTAAACTAACAAGCAAAACTCAAATCATACAAGATGCTCCAAGCAAAACACATATCATGTGGTAAATAAAAATATAGCTCCTAGTAAAGTTACCGATAGAAGTAGACGAAAGAGGGGATGCCTTCTGGGGCATCCCCAAGCTTTGGCTTTTAGGTGTCCTTAGATTATCTTGGGGGTGCCATGGGCATCCCCAAGCTTAGGCTCTTGCCACTCCTTGTTCCATAATCCATCAAATCTTTACCCAAAACTTGAAAACTTCACAACACAAAACTTAAAGTAGAAAATCTCATGAGCTCCGTTAGCGAAAGAAAATAAAAGACCACTTCAAGGTACTGTAATGAACTCATTATTTATTTATATTGGTGTTATACCTACTGTATTCCAACTTCTCTATGGTTTATAAACTATTTTACTAGCCATAGATTCATCAAAATAAGCAAACAACACACGAAAAACAGAATCTGTCAAAAATAGAACAGACTGTAGTAATCTGTAGCTAGCGCAAGATCTGGAACCCCAAAAATTCTAAAATAAATTGCTGGACGTGAGGAATTTATCTATTAATCATCTGCAAAAAGAATTAACTAAATAGCTGTTGGGGAACGTAGTAATTTCAAAAAATTCCCTACACGCACGCAAGATCATGGTGATGCATAGCAATGAGAGGGGAGAGTGTTGTCCACTTACCCTCGTAGACCGAAAGCGGAAGCATTAGCACAACGCGGTTGATGTAGTCGTACGTCTTCACGATCCGACCGATCAAGTACCGAATGCACGACACCTCCGAGTTCTGCACACGTTCAACTCGATGACGTCCCTCGAACGCCGATCCAGCCGAGTGTTGAGGGAGAGTTTCGTCAGCACGACGGCGTGGTGACGATGATGATGTTCTACCGACGCAGGGCTTCGCCTAAGCACTGCTACGATATGATCGAGGTGGATTATGGTGGAGGGGGGCACCACACATGGCTAAGAGATCAAGATATCAATTGTTGTGTCTTTGGGGTGCCCCCTGCCCTCGTATATAAAGGAGTGGAGGAGGGGGAGGGCCGGCCCTCTCTATGGCGCGCCCTGGGGAAGTCCTACTCCCACCGGGAGTAGGATTCCCCCTTTCCTAGTAGAACTAGGAGCCCTTCCAAGTAGTAGGAGTAGGAGGGAAGGAAAGGGAAGGGAAAAGGAGAAGGAAGGGGGCGCCCCCCTCCCTAGTCCAATTTGGACAGCCCATGGGGAGGGGTGCGGCCACCCTTTGAGGCCTTTCTCTCCTTTCCCGTATGGCCCATTAAGGCCCAATACGAATTCCCGTAACTCCCCAGTACTCCCGATAATACCCGAATCACTCGGAACCTTTCCGATGTCCGAATATAGTCGTCCAATATATCGATCTTTACGTCTAGACCATTTCGACACTCCTCGTCATATCCCCGATCTCATCCGGGACTCCGAACTCCTTCGGTACATCAAAACACATAAACTCATAATATAACCGTCATCGAACTTTAAGCGTGCGGACCCTACGGGTTCGAGAACTATGTAGACATGACCGAGACATGTCTCTGGTCAATAACCAATAGTGGAACCTGGATGCTCATATTGGCTCCTACATATTCTACGAAGATCTTTATCGGTCAAACCGCATAACAACATACGTTGTTCCCTTTGTCATCGGTATGTTACTTGCCCGAGATTCGATCGTCGGTATCTCAATACCTAGTTCAATCTCGTTATCGGCAAGTCTCTTTACTCGTTCCGTAACACATCATCCCGCAACTAACTCATTAGTTGCAATGCTTGCAAGGCTTATAGTGATGTGCATTACCGAGTGGGCCCAGAGATACCTCTCCGACAATCGGAGTGACAAATCCTAATCTCGAAATACGCCAACCCAACAAGTACCTTTGGAGACACCTGTAGAGCACCTTTATAATCACCCAGTTACATTGTGACGTTTGGTAGCACACAAAGTGTTCCTCCGGTAAACGGGAGTTGCATAATCTCATAGTCATAGGAACATGTATAAGTCATGAAGAAAGCAATAGCAACAAACTGAACGATCAAGTGCTATGCTAACGGAATGGGTCAAGTCAATCCCATCATTCTCTAATGATGTGACCCCGTTAATCAAATGACAACTCATGTCTATGGCTAGGAAACTTAACCATCTTTGATTCAACGAGCTAGTCAAGTAGAGGCATACTAGTGACATACTATTTGTCTATGTATTCACACATGTATTATGTTTCTGGTTAATACAATTCTAGCATGAATAATAAACATTTATCATGATATAAGGAAATAAATAATAACTTCATTATTGCCTCTAGGGCATATTTCCTTCAGTCTCCCACTTGCACTAGAGTCAATAATCTAGTTCACATCGCCATGTGATTTAACATCAATAGTTCACATTACCATGTGATTAACACCCATAGTTCACATCGTCATGTGACCAATACCCAAAGGGTTTACTAGAGTCAATAATCTAGTTCACATCGCTGTGTGATTAATACCCAAAGAATACTAAGGTGTGATCATGTTTTGCTTGTGAGGGAAGTTTAGTCAAAGGGTCTGCCACATTCAGATTCCGTATGTATTTTGCAAATTTATATGTCAACAATGCTCTGCACGGAGCTACTCTAGCTAATTGCTCCCACTTTCAATATCTATCCAGATTGAGACTTTGAGTCATCTGGATCAGTGTCAAAACTTGCATTGACGTAACCCTTTACGACGAACCTTTTGTCACCTCCATAATTGAGAAACATATCCTTATTCTACTAAGGATAATTTTGACCAATGTCCAGTTATCTACTCCTAGATCACTATTGTACTCCCTTGCCAAACTTAGGGCAGGGTATACAATAGGTCTGGTACACAACATGGCATACTTTATAGAACCTATGGCTGAGGCATAGGGAATGACTTTCATTCTCTCTCTATCTTCTGCCATGGTCGGGTTTTGAGTCTTACTCAACTTCACACCTTGTAACACATGCAAGAACTCCTTCTTTGACTGTTCCATTTTGAACTACTTCAAAATCTTGTCAAGGTATGTACTCATTGAAAAACTTATCAAGCGTCTTGATCTATCTCTATAGATCTTGATGCTCAATATGTAAGCAGCTTCACCGAGGTCTTTCTTTGAAAAACTCCTTTCAAACATTCCTTTATGCTTTGTAGAATAATTCTACATTATCTCCGATCAACAATATGTCATTCACATATACTTATCAGAAAGGCTGTAGTGCTCCCACTCACTTTCTTGTAAATACAGGCTTCACCACAAGTCTGTATAAAACTATATGCTTTAATCAACTTATCAAAGCGTATATTCCAACTCCGAGATGCTTGCACTAGTCCATAGATGGATCGCTGGAGCGTGCATATTTTTTTAGTACCTTTAGGATTGACAAAACCTTTTGGTTGCATCATATACAACTCTTCCTTAATAAATCCATTAAGGAATGCAGTTTTGTTTATCCATTTGCCAGATTCCATAAAATGTGACAATTGCTAACATGATTCGGACAGACTTAAGCATAGATACGAGTGAGAAACTCTCATCGTAGTCAACACCTTGAACTTGTCAAAAACCCTTTTGCGACAATTCTAGCTTTGTAGATAGTAACACTACTATCAGCGTCCGTCTTCCTCTTGAAGATCCATTTAATCTCAATGGCTCGCCGATCAATGGGCAAGTCAATCAAAGTCCATACTTTGTTCTCATACATGGATCTCATCTCAGATTTCATGGCCTCAAGCCATTTCGCGGAATCTGGGCTCATCATCGCTTCCTCATAGTTCGTAGGCTCGTCATGGTCAAGTAACATGACCTCTAGAACAGGATTACCGTACCACTCTGGTGCGGATCTCACTCTGGTTTACCTACGAGGTTTGGTAGTAACTTGATCTGAAGTTACATGATCATCATCATTATCTTCCTCACTAATTGGTGTAGTAGTAACAGGAACAGATTTCTGTGATGAACTACTTTCCAATAAGGGAGCAGGTACAGTTACCTCATCAAGTTCTACTTTCCTCCCACTCACTTCTTTCGAGAGAAACTCCTTCTCTAGAAAGGATCCATTCTCAGTAATGAATATCTTGCCTTCGGATCTGTGATAGAAGGTGTACCCAACATTTTCTTTTGGGTATCCTATGAAGATGCACTTCTCCAATTTGGGTTTGAGCTTATCAGGTTGAAACTTTTTCACATAAGCATTGCAACCTCAAACTTTAAGAAATGACAGCTTAGGTTTCTTGCCAAACCATAGTTCATACGAAGTCGTCTCAACGGATTTAGATGGTGCCCTATTTAATGTGAATGTAGCTGTCTCTAATGCATAACCCCAAAACGATAGTGGTAAATCGGTAAGAGACATCATAGATCGCACCATATCTAATAAAGTACGGTTACGACATTCGGACACACCATTACACTGTGGTGTTCCAGGTGGCGTGAGTAGTGAAACTATTTCACATTGTTTTAACTGAAGCCCAAACTCGTAACTCAAATATTTTACTTCTACGATCATATCGTAGAAACTTTTATTTTTGTTACGATGATTCTCCACTTCACTCTGAAATTCTTTGAACTTTTCAAATGTTTCAGACTTGTGTTTCATCAAGTAGATATACTCATATATTCTCAAATCATCTGTGAAGATCAGAAAATAATGATACCTGCCGCGAGCCTCAATATTCATCGGACCACATACATCAGTATGTATGATTTCAAACAAATTTGTTGGTCGCTCCATTGTTCCGGAGAACGGAGTCTTAGTCATCTTGCCCATGAAGCATGGTTCGCAAGCATCAACTGATTCATAATCAAGTGATTCCAAAAGCCCATTAGCATGAATTTTCTTCATGCGCTTTACACCAATATGACCTAAACGACAGTGCCACAAATAAGTTGCACTATCATTATTAACTTTGCATCTTTTGGCTTCAATATTATAAAAATGTGTATCACCACGATCGAGATCCAACAAACCATTTTCATTGGGTGTATGACCATAGAAGGTTTTATTCATGTAAATAGAACAACAATTATTCTCTAACTTACATGAATAACCGTATTGCAATAAACATGATCCAATCATATTCATGCTCAACGCAAACACTAAATAACATTTATTTTAGGTTTAACACTAATCCCGAAAGTATAGGGAGTGTGCGATGATGTCATATCAATCTTGGAACCATTTCCAATACACATCGTCACTTCATCCTTAACTAGTCTCTGTTCATTCTGCAATTCCAGTTTTGAGTTACTATTCTTAGCAACTGAACTAGTATCAAATACTAAGGGGTTGCTATAAACTTTAGTAAAGTACACATCAATAACATGTATATCAAATATACCTATGTTCACTTTGCCATCCTTCTTATCCACCAATTACTTGGGGTAGTTCCACTTCCAATGACCGGTCCCTTTGCAGTAGAAGCACTCAGTTTCAGGCTTAGGTCCAGACTTGGGTTTTTTCACTTGAGAAGCAACTTGTTTGCCGTTCTTCTTGAAGTTCCCCTTTCTTCCCTTTGTCCCTTTACTTGAAACTACTGGTTTTACCATCAACACTTGATGCTTTTCTTGATTTCTACCTTCGTCGATTTCAGCATCACGAAGAGCTTGGGAATCGTTTTCGTTATCCCTTTCATATTATAGTTCATCACGAAGTTCTACTAACTTGGTGATGGTGACTAGAGAATTCTGTCAATCACTATTTTATCTGGAAGATTAACTCCCACTTGATTCAAGCGATTGTAGTACCCAGACAATCTGAGCACATGCTCATTGCTTGAGCTATTCTCCTCCATCTTTTAGCTATAGAACTTGTTGGAGACTTCATATCTCTCAACTCGGGTATTTGCTTGAAATATTAACTTCAACTCCTGGAACATCTCATATGGTCCATGACGTTCAAAACGTCTTTGAAATCCCGATTCTAAGTTGTTAAGCATGGTGCACTAAACTATCAAGTAGTTATCATATTGAGCTAGCCAAACGTTCATGACGTCTGCATCTGCTCCTGCAATAGGCCTGTTACCTAGCGGTGCATCAAGGACATAATTCTTTTGTGCAGCAATGAGGATAATCCTCAGATCATGGATCCAATCCGCATCATTGCTACTAACATTTTTCGACTTAGTTTTCTCTAGGAACATATCAAAAATAAAACAGAGGAGCTAAACGCGAGCTATTGATCTACAACATAGATATGCTAATACTACCAGGACTAAGTTCATGATAAATTTAAGTTCAATTAATCATATTACTTAAGAACTCCCACTTAGATAGACATCCCTCTAATCATCTAAGTGATCACGTGACCCATATCAACTAAACCATAACCGATCATCACGTGAAATGGAGTAGTTTTCAATGGCGAACATCATTATGTTGATCATATCTACTATATGATTCACACTTGACCTTTCGGTCTCCAGTGTTCCGAGGCCATATCTGCATATGCTAGGCTCGTCAAGTTTAACCTAAGTATTCCGCATGTGCAAAACTGGCTTGCACCCGTTGTAGATGGACGTAGAGATTATCACACCCGATCATCACGTGGTGTCTGGGCACGACGAACTTTGGCAATGGTGCATAATCAGGGAGAACACTTTTTATCTTGAAATTTAGTGAGAGATCATCTTATAATGCTACCGTCAATCAAAGCAAAATAAGATGCATAAAAGATAAACATCACATGCAATCAAAATATGTGACATGATATGGCCATCATCATCATGTGCCTTTGATCTCCATCTCCAAAGCATCATCATGATTTCCATCGTCACCGGCATGACACCATGATCTCCATCATCTTGATCTATATCAATGTGTCGTCACATGGTCGTCTCGCCAACTATTGCTCTTGCAACTATTGCTATCGCATAGCGATAATGTAAAGCAATTATTTGGCGCTTGCATCTTATGCAATAAAGAGACACCATAAGGCTTCCGCCAGTTGCCAATAACTTCAACAAAACATGATCATCTTATACAACAACTTATATCTCATCACGTCTTGACCATATCACATCACAACATGCCCTGCAAAAACAAGTTAGACGTCCTCTACTTTGTTGTTGCAAGTTTTACGTGGCTGCTACGGGCTTAGCAAGAACCGTTCTTACCTACGCATCAAAACCACAACGATAGTTTGTCAAGTTGGTGCTGTTTTAACCTTCGCAAGGACCAGGCGTAGCCACACTCGGTTCAACTAAAGTTGGAGAAACTGACACCCGCTAGTCACCTGTGTGCATAGCACAGAGGTAAAACCAGTCTTGCGTAAGCGTACCCGTAATGTCGGTCCGGGCCGCTTCATCCAACAATACCGCGGAACCAAAGTGTGACATGTTGGTAAGCAGTATGACTTATATCGCCCCCAACTCACTTGTGTTCTACTCGTGCATATTACATCAACGCATAAAACCTGGCTCGGAAGCCACTGTTGGGGAACGTAGTAATTTCAAAAAATTTCCTACGCACACGCAAGATCATGGTGATGCATAGCAACGAGAGGAGAGAGTGTTGTCCACGTACCCTCGTAGACCGAAAGCGGAAGCGTTAGCACAACGCGGTTGATGTAGTCGTACGTCTTCACGATCCGACCGATCAAGTACCGAACGCACGGCACCTCCGAGTTCTGCACACGTTCAACTCGATGACGTCCCTCGAACTCCGATCCAGCTAAGTGTTGAGGGAGATTTTCGTCAGCACGACGGCGTGGTGACGATGATGATGTTCTACCGACGCAGGGCTTCGCCTAAGTACCGCTACGATATGATCGAGGTGGATTATGGTGGAGGGGGGCACCGCACACGGCTAAGAGATCAAGAGATCAATTGTTGTGTCTTTGGCGTGCCCCTGCCCCCGTATATAAAGGAGTGGAGGAGGGGGAGGGCCGGCCCTCTCTATGGCGCGCCCTAGGGAAGTCCTACTCCCACCGGAAGTAGGATTCCCCCTTTCCTAGTAGAACTAGGAGCCCTTCTAAGTAGTAGGAGTAGGAGGGAAGGAAAGGGAAGGGAAAAGGAGAAGGAAGGAAGGGGGCACCCCCCTCCCTAGTCCAATTCGGACCAGCCCATGGGGAGGGGTGCGGCCACCCTTTGAGGCCTTTCTCTCCTTTCCCGTATGGCCCATTAAGGCCCAATACGAATTCCCGTAACTCCCCGGTACTCCTAAAAATACCCGAATCACTCGGAACCTTTCCGATGTCCGAATATAGTCGTCCAATATATCGATCTTTACGTATCGACCATTTCAAGACTCCTCGTCATGTCCCCGATCTCATCCAGGACTCCGAACTCATTCGGTACATCAAAACACATAAACTCATAATATAACCGTCATCGAACTTTAAGCGTGCGGACCCTACTGGTTCGAGAACTATGTAGACATGACCGAGACACGTCTTCGATCAATAACCAATAGTGGAACCTAGTTGCTCATATTGGCTCCTACATATTCTACGAAGATCTTTATCGGTCAAACCGCATAACAACATATGTTGTTCCCTTTGTCATCGGTATGTTACTTGCCCGAGATTCGACCGTCGGTATCTCAATACCTAGTTCAATCTCGTTACCGGCAAGTCTCTTTAATCATTCCGTAACACATCATCCCGCAACTAACTCATTAGTTGCAATGCTTGCAAGGCTTATAGTGATGTGCATTACCGAGTGGGCCCAGAGATACCTCTCCGACAATCGGAGTGACAAAACCTAATCTCGAAATACGCCAACCCAACAAGAACCTTTGGAGACACCTGTAGAGCACCTTTATAATCACCCAGTTACGTTGTGACATTTGGTAGCACACAAAGTGTTCCCCTGGTAAACGGGAGTTGCATAATCTCATAGTCATAGGAAACATGTATAAGTCATGAAGAAAGCAATAACAACAAACTAAACGATCAAGTGATATGCTAACGGAATGGGTCAAGTCAATCACATCATTCTCTAATGATGTGACCCCATTAATCAAATGACAACTCATGTCTATGGCTAGGAAACTTAACCATCTTTGATTCAACGAGCGAGTCAAGTAGAGGCATACTAGTGACATACTGTTTGTCTATGTATTCACACATGTATTATGTTTCCGGTTAATACAATTCTAGCATGAATAATAAACATTTATCATGATATAAGGAAATAAATAATAACTGTATTATTGGCTCTAGGGCATATTTCCTTCAATTGCACTCTCCAAATAAAAATGACAGCAGTTCTTGTGAGCGCTAAAGTTTCTGTTTTTTACAGCAAGTTCAACAAGACTTTCCCCAAGTCTTCCCAATGGTTATACTTGGCACAAACACTAATTAAACACAAAAAACACAACCAAAACATATGCTAGATAAATTATTTATTACTAAACAGGAGCAAAAAGCAAGGAATAAAAAAAATGGGTTGCCTCCCAACAAGCGCTATCGTTTAACGCCCCTAGCTAGGCATAACAAGCAAGAATAGATCTAGGTATTGCCATCTTTGGTAGGCAATCCATAAGTGGCTCTCATAATAGATTCATAAGGTAATTTAATATTCTTTCTAGGAAAGTGTTCCATGCCTTTCCTTAATGGAAATTGGAATCTAATATTTCCTTCCTTCATATCAATAATTGCACCAATCGTTCTAAGGAAAGGTCTACCAAGAATAATGGGACATGAAGGATTGCAATCTATGTCAAGAACAATAAAATCTACGGGCACATAATTCCTATTTGCAACAATAAGAACATAATTAATTCTTCCCATAGGTTTCTTAATAGTGGAATCCGCAAGGTGCAAGTTTAGAGAGCAATCATCAAAATCACAGAAACCTAACAAATCACACAAAGTCTTAGGAATCGTGGAAACACTAGCACCCAAATGACATAAAGCATAGCATTCATGATATTCAATTTTAATTTTAATAGTTGGTTTCCACTCATCATAAAGTTTTCTAGGGATAGAAACTTCCAATTCAAGTTTTTCTTCATAAGATTGCATCAAGGCATCAACAATATGTTTAGTAAACGCTTTATTTTGACTATAAGCATGAGGAGAATTTAGCACGGATTGCAACAAGGAAATACAATAAATCAAAGATCAATTTTCATAGTTAAATTCCTTGAAATCCATAATAGTGGGTTTAGCAACATCTAGGGTTTTAATTTCTTCAATCCCACTTTTATCAAATTTAACATCAAGATCAACAAATTCCGAATTCTTGGAACGCCTTCTAGGTAAAGGTGGATCATATTCAGTCCCATCATTATCAAGATTCATATTGAAAAACAAAGATTTAATAGGGTACACATCAATAACTTTTAGATCTTCATCTTTATTTTCATAGCAACTAGAAGAACACGCTCTTATAAAGGCATCTTTCTTAGCACGCATCCTAGCGGTTCTTTCTTTGCACTCATCAATGGAAATTATCACGGCTTTGAGAGACTCATTGATATCATGCTTAGGTGGAATAGATCTAAGTTTCAAACAATCAACATCAAGAGCAATTCTATCAATGTTCCTAGCCAAATCATCAATCTTAAGCATTTTTTCTTCAATCATAGCGTTAAAATTCTTTTGCGAAGTAATAAATTCTTTAATATTAGATTCAAAATCAGAGGGAATCTTATTATAATTTCCATAAGAATTGTTGTAGGAATTACCATAATTATTAGAGGGATTACTAGGATAAGGCCTAGGATTGAAATTTCCTCTATACGCGTTGTTACCAAAATTGTTCCTACCAACAAAATTCACATCCATAGATTTATTATTATTCTCAATTAAAGTAGACAAGGGCATATCATCAGGATCAGAAGAAACATTCTTATTAGCAAATAATTTCATAAGTTCATCCATCTTTCCACTCAAAACATTAATCTCTTCTATTGCATGCACCTTTTTATTAGTAGATCTTTCAGTGTGCCATTGAGAATAATTAACCATAATTTTATCTAGGATTTTAGTAGCTTCTCCTAAAGTGATTTCCATAAAAGTGCCTCCCGCGGCCGAATCTAAAAGATTTCTAGAAGCAAAATTCAATCCGGCATAAAAATGTTGTATAATCATCCACAAATTTAAACCATGAGTAGGGTAACTACGTATCATTAATTTCATTCTCTCCCAAGCTTGTGCAACATGTTCAAGATCAAGTTGCTTAAAATTCATAATGTTGTTTCTAACAGAGATGATCTTAGCGGGAGGAAAATACTTAGAGATAAAATCATCTTTGCACTTGTTCCATGAATCAATACTATTTTTAGGCAAAGACGAAAACCAAGCTTTAGTACGATCTCTAAGCGAAAAAGGAAATAGCTTCAATTTAACAATATCATTATCCACATCTTTCTTCTTTTGCATGTCACACAAATAAACGAAGCTATTTAGATGAGTAGCGGCATCTTCACTAGGAAGGCCGGAGAACGGATCTTTCATGACAAGATTCACCAAAGCAGTATTAATTTCACAAGATTCAACATCGGTAAGAGGAGCAATCAGAGTGCTAATAAAATCATTGTTATTGGTATTGGTGAAGTCGTACAATTTAGTATTATCTTGAGCCATCGTGACAAGCAAGCAAACTAACACACAAGCAAACAAAAAGCAAGCGGGCAAAAAGAGGCAAATAGAGAGGGAGGATAGAGAGAGAGGGCGAATAAAACGACAAGGGTGAAGTGGGGGAGAGGAAAACGAGAGGCAAATGGCAAATAATGTAATGTGGGAGATAAGGGTATGTGATGGGCACTTGGTATGTTGACTTTTGCATAGACCTCGCCGGCAACGGTGCCAGAAATCCTTCTTGCTACCTCTTGAGCACTACGTTGGTTTTCCCCGAAGATTAAGGGATGATGCAGCAAAGTAGCGTAAGTATTTCCCTCAGTTTTTGAGAACCAAGGTATCAATCCAGTAGGAGGCTACGCACGAGTCCCTCGCACCTGCACAAAACAAATAAATCCTTGCAACCAACGCAAATAGGGGTTGCCAATCCCTGTAGGGCCACTTACGAGAGTGAGATCTGATAGATATGATAAGATAATATTTTTGGTATTTTTATGATAAAGATGCAAAGTAAAATAAAGGCAAGGTAAATAGCAAAGTAAATAACTAAGTAGTAGGAGATTAATATGATAAAGATAGACCCGGGGGCCATAGGTTTCACTAGTGGCTTCTCTCGAGAGCATAAGTATTCTACGGTGGGTGAACAAATAACTGTTGAGCAATTTACAGAATTGAGCATAGTTATGAGAATATCTAGGTATGATCATGTATATAGGCATCACGTCCGAGACAAGTAGACCGACTCCTGCCTGCATCTACTACTATTACTCCACTCATCAACCGCTATCCAGCATGCATCTAGAGTATTAAGTTAAAAACAGAGTAATGCCTTAAGCAAGATGACATGATGTAGAGGTATAGACTCATGCAATATGAAGAAAACCCCATCTTGTTATCCTCGATGGAAACAATACAATACGTGCCTTGCTACCCTTACTGTCACCGGGAAAGGACACCGCAAGATTGAACCCAAAGCTAAGCACTCTCCCATTGCAAGAAAGATCAATCTAGTAGGCCAAACCAAACTGATAATTTGAAGAGACTTGCATATATAACCAATCATACATAAAATAATTCAGAGAAGATTCAAATATTATTCATAGATAGACTTGATCATAAACCCACAATTCATAGGTCTCAACAAACACACCGCAAAAAGAAGATTACATCGAATAGATCTCCACAAGAGAGGGGGAGAACATTGTATTGAGATCCAAAAAGAGAGAAGAAGCCATCTAGCTACTAACTATGGACCCGTAGGTCTGAGGTAAACTACTCACACTTCGTCGGAGAGGCTATGGTGTTGATGTAGAAGCCCTCCGTGATCGATGCCCCCTCCGACGGAGCTCCAGAACAGGCCCCAAGATGGGATCTCGTGGATACAGAAAGTTACGGCGGTGGAATTAGGGTTTTGGCTCCGTATCTGATCGTTTGGGGGTACGTGGATATATATAGGAGGAAGGAGTATGTCGGTGGAGCAACAGGGGGCCCACGAGGGTGGAGGGCGCGCTTGGTGGGGGTAGGCGCGCCCCCTACCTCGTGGCCTCCTGTTTCTTTTCTTGACGTAGGGTCCAAGTCTCTCGGATCATAATCTTGCTAAAAATCACGTTCCCGAAGGTTTCATTCCATTTGGACTCCATTTGATATTCCTTTTCTTCAAAACCCTAAAACAGGCAAAAACAGCAATTCTGGGCTGGGCCTCTGGTTAATAGGTTAGTCCCAAAAATAATATTAAAGTGGATAATAGAGCCCAATAATGTCCAAAACAGTAGATAATATAGCATGGAGCAATCAAAAATTATAGATACGTTGGAGACGTATCAACTTCATCTTCAACCCTTACACAAATGATTTCGTCTTGGTGTATCTCGATGATATATTGGTCTTTTCCAAAAACAAGGAGGATCATGCCAAGCATTTGAGATTGGTACTCGACAAACTCAGAGAGCATCAATTCTATGTGAAGTTTTCAAAGTGTGAGTTCTGGCTTGATGAGGTTCTCTACCTTGGCCATATCATCCCCGCCAAGGGCATTGCTGTTAATTGATACGTCTCCAACGTATCTATAATTTTTGATTGCTCCACGCTATATTATCTACTGTTTGGGACATTATTAGGCTTTATTATCCACTTTTATATTTTTTTGGACTAACCTATTAACCGGAGGCCCAGCCCAGAATTGCTGTTTTTTTGCCTGTTTTAGGGTTTTGAAGAAAAGGAATATCAAACGGAGTCCAAACGGAATGAAACCTTCGGGAACGTGATTTTCTCACCGAAAACAACTCAGGAGACTTGGACCCTACGTCAAGCCAATTAACAGGAGGCCACGAGGTAGGGGGCGCGCCTGCCCCCCCCAGGCGGCGCCCTCCACCCTCGTGGCCCCCCTGTTACTCCACCGACGTACTTCTTCCTCATATATATATATATATATATATATATATATATCCACGTACCCCCGGACGATCAGAACGAGAGCCAAAACCCTAATTCCACCGCTGTAACTTTTTGTATCCACGAGATCCCATCTTGGGGCCTGTTCTGGAGCTCCACCGGAGGGGGCATCGATCACGGAGGGCTTCTACATCAACACCATAGCCTCTCCGATGAAGTGTGAGTAGTTTACTTCAGACCTACGGGTCCATAGTTAGTAGCTAGATGGCTTCTTCTCTCTTTTTGGATCTCAATACAATGTTCTCCCCCTCTCTTGTGGAGATCTATTCTATGTAATCTTGTTTTTGCGGTGTGTTTGTTGAGACTGATGAATTGTGGGTTTATGATCAAGTCTATCTATGAATAATATTTGAATCTTCTGTGAATTCTTTTATGTATGATTGATTATCTTTGCAAGTCTCTTCAAATTGTCAGTTTGGTTTGGCCTACTAGATTGATCTTTCTTGCAATGGGAGAAGTGCTTAGCTTTGGGTTCAATCTTGCGGTGTCCTTTCCCGGTGACAGTAAGGGCAGCAAGGCACGTATTGTATTGTTGCCATCGAGGATAACAAGATAGGGTTTTCTTCATATTGCATGAGTCTATCCCTCTACATCATGTCATCTTGCTTAAGGCATTACTCTGTTTTTAACTTAATACTCTAGATGCATGCTGGATAGCGGTTGATGAGTGGAGTAATAGTAGTAGATGCAGGCAGGAGTCGGTCTACTTGTCTCGGACGTGATGCCTATATACATGATCATACCTAGATATTCTCATAACTATGCTCAATTCTGTCAATTGCTCAACAGTTATTTGTTCACCCACCGTAGAATACTTATGCTCTCGAGAGAAGCCACTAGTGAAACCTATGGCCCCCGGGTCTATCTTTATCATATTAATCTCCTACTACTTAGTTCTTTACTTTGCTATTTACCTTGCCTTTATTTTACTTTGCATCTTTATCATAAAAATACCAAAAATATTATCTTATCATATCTATCAGATCTCACTCTCGTAAGTGGCTCTATAGGGATTGACAACCCCTATTTGCATTGGTTGCGAGAATTTATTTGTTTTGTGCAGGTACGAGGGACTCGCACATAGCCTCCTACTGGATTGATACCTTGGTTCTCAAAAACTGAGGGAAATACTTACGCTACTTTGCTGCATCATCCCTTCCTCTTCGGGGAAAACTAATGCAGTGCTAAAAGAGGTAGCAAGAAGGATTTCTGGCGCCGTTGCCGGGGAGGTCTACGCAAAAGTCAACATACCAAGTACCCATCACATACCCTTATCTCCCGCATTACATTATTTGCCATTTGCCTCTCGTTTTCCTCTCCCCCCAATTCACCCTTGCCGTTTTATTCGCCCTCTCTCTCTATCCTCCCTCTCTTTCTCTATTTGCCCCCTTTTGTCTGCTTGCCTTTTGTTTGCTTGTGTGTTAGTTTGCTTGCTTGTCGTTATGGCTAGTTCTTTACCCTCTGCCTCTATGTCTGAAATTGGGGATACTATTGTCGATAATAATTTTGATGCTCCTACGAAAGAACCCAATATCTCACATATAAAAAGATTCCGTGTTGGTAGTGGTAATATTATTGGAAAAGGAGTTATTCAAGATTTCTTTACTTGTGCCGGTGCTTTACCTTCTATGGGTAGTTCTATTCTTCATAGAACTAGTAGTCTTGCGGACGCTATTGCCATGCTTGTAGTTGAACTTGAGAGACAATTCATGCACATGCATCCTTCTATACAAAGGATTTTCCTAGAATTTTCTAATATTGAGCATTCTTCTGTTAAGCGTGTCGTTACTATCTTTTTGGCTCATGAGTTTCGATTCATAATAAAAGAGGCCAAAGAAATCTTTGCGCATTATAGGGTGGACACTTGCCGTCTTCCCATAGAGAGTATTCTCTTTGATCAAAAGAAATAATGCGTTTTCAATCTTTAGACTATGTTGCTTTCAATGAAAATCTTAGAAAAAGGGTTCCTACCAATGTTTTAGTTGATAGAATTTCTGAACTTAATGATGATTTTACTATTAGAGATAATGAATTGGGATATTCTCTTGAAAATAGGCTCACAAAGTTCTGTCAAAAGAATGCTTATAATGATGAATTGGTTGTGCAATATGAAGGACCAAAGGAGGAACCTATACCTCCCAAGGTTGATCTTGGAGACTTTTGTCCCAAAAAATTTAGCCCTTTTGATTACTTTTGCTTGCCTCAAAGAAAACTTGCTGCTGAACATAGAGAATACGAAATGAGTTTTAACAATCTATCTTATTATTATGGCAATACCTAGATCTATTCTTGCTTGTTATGCCTAGCTAGGGGCGTTAGACGATAGCACTTGTTGGGAGGAAACCCAATTTTATTTTTATTCCTTGCTTTTTTATCCTACTTAGTAATAAATAAATTATTTAGCCTCTGTTTTGGTTGTGTTTTTTGTGTTTAATTAGTGTTTGTGCCAAGTAGAACCGTTGGGAAGACTTGGGGAAAGTCTTGTTGAACTTGCTGTAAAAACAGAAACTTTAGCGCTCACGAGAACTGCTGTCATTTTTATTTGGAAAGTGATATTTAGTTAATTATTTTTACAGATGATTAATAGAAAAAGTTCTCACGTCCAGCAATTTATTTTAGAATTTTTGGGGTTCCAGATCTTGCGCTAGCTACAGATTACTACAGACTGTTCTGTTTCTAACAGATTCTGTTTTTCGTGTGTTGTTTGCTTATTTTGATGAATCTATGGCTAGTAAAATAGTTTATGAACCATAGAGAAGTTGGAATACAGTAGGTATAACACCCATATAAATAAAGAATGAGTTCATTACAGTACCTTGAAGTGGTCTTTTGTTTTCTTTCGCTAACGGAGCTCATGAGATTTTCTACTTTAAGTTTTGTGTTGTGAAGTTTCCAAGTTTTGGGTAAAGATTTCATGGATTATGGAACAAGGAGTGGCAAGAGCCTAAGCGTGGGGATGCCCATGGCACCCCCAAGATAATCTAAGGACACCTAAAAGCCAAAGCTTGGGGATTCCCCGGAAGGCATCCCCTCTTTCGTCTACTTCTATCGGTAACTTTACTTGGAGCTATATTTTTATTTACCACATGATATGTGTTTTGCTTGGAGCGTCTTGTATGATTTGAGTCTTTGCTTATCAGTTTACCACAATCATCCTTGCTGTACACACCTTTTGAGAGAGACATACATGATTTGGAATTTGTTAGAATACTATATGTGCTCCGCTTATATCTTTTGAGTTATATAATTTTGCTCTAGTGCTTCACTTATATCTTTTAGAGCACGGTGGTGGATTTGTTTTATAGAAACTATTGATCTCTCATTCTTCCTTAGATTATTTTGAGAGTCTTAATAGCATGGTAATTTGCTTAAAGTCCTAATATGCTTGGTATGCAAGATTAATAATAAAACTTTCTTATGAGTATGTTGAATACTAAGAGAAGTTTGATGCTTGATGATTGTTATGAGACATGGAGGTAATAATATCAAAGTCGTGCTAGTTGAGTAGTTGTGAAATTGATAAATACTTGTGTTGAGGTTTGCAAGTCCCGTAGCATGCACGTATGGTAAACGTTATGCAACAAATTTGAAACATGAGGTGTTATTTGATTGTCTTCCTTATGAGTGGCGGTCGAGGACGAGCGATGGTCTTTTCCTACCAATCTATCCCCCTAGGAGCATGCACGTAGTACCGAGGTTTTTGATGACTTGTAGATTTTTGCAATAAGTATGTGAGTTCTTTATGACTAATGTTGAGTCCATGGATCATACACACTCTCACCCTTCCATCCTTGCTAGCCTCTTCGGTACCGTGCATTGCTTTTTCTCACATTGAGAGTTGGCGCAAACTTCGCCGGTGCATCCAAACCTCGTGATATGATACGCTCTTTCACACATAAACCTCCTTATATCTTACTCAAAACAGCCACCATACCTACCTATTATGGCATTTCCATAGCCATTCCGAGATATATTGCCATGCAACTTTCCATCATTCCGTTCATCATGACACATTCATCATTGTCATATTGCTTACCATGATCATGTAGTTGACATAGTATTTGTGGCAAATCCACCGTTCATAATTCTTTCATACATGTCACTCTTGGTTCATTGCATATCCCGGTACACCGCCGGAGGCATTCATATAGAGTCATCTTTGTTCTAGTATCGAGTTGTAATCATTGAGTTGTAAATAAATAGAAGTGTGATGATCATCATTTTCTAGAGCATTGTCCCAAGTGAGGAATATAAAAAAAGGAGGAAAGGCCATATAAAAAAAGAGAAGGCCCAAAAAAAGAGAAAGGCCATAAAAAAGAGAAAAGGCCCAAAAAAGGAAAAAAAATGAGAGAAAAAGAGAGAAGAGACAATGTTACCATCCTTTGCCACACTTGTGCTTCAAAGTAGCACCATGATCTTCATAGTAGAGAGTCTCTCATGTTATCACTTTCATATACTAGTGGGAATTTTTCATTATAGAACTTGGCTTGTATATTCCAACAATGGGCCTCCTCAAGTGCCCTAGGTCTTCGTGAGCAAGCAAGTTGGGTGCACACCCACTAGTTTCTTTTGTTGAGCTTTCATACATTTATAGCTCTAGTGCATCCGTTGCATGGCAATCCCTACTCCTTGCATTAACATCAATGGGTGGGCATCTCCATAGCCCATTGATTAGCCTCGTTGATGTGAGACTTCCTCCTTTTTATCTTCTCCACATAACCCCCCTCATTATATTCTATTCAACCTATAGTGCTATGTCCATGGCTCGCGCTCATATATTGCGTGAAAGTTTATAGGTTTGAGATTACTAAAGTATGAAACAATTGCTTGGTTTGTCATCGGGGTTGTGCATGATGATAGCATTCTTGTGTGACGAAAATGAAACATGACTAAACCATATGATTTTGTAGGGATGAACTTTCTTTGGCCATGCTATTTTGAGAAGACATAATTGCTTAGTTAGTATGCTTAAAGTATTATCATTTTTATGTCAATATGAAATTTTGTCTTGAATCTTTCAGATCTGAATATTCATACCACAATTAAGAAAAAATACATTAAAATTATGCCAAGTAGCACTCCGCATCAAAAATTCTGTTTTATCATTTACCTACTCGAGGACGAGTAGGAATTAAGCTTGGGGATGCTTGATACGTATCCAACGTATCTATACTTTTCGATTTCTCCATGCTATATTAACTATTGTTTTGGACATTATTGGGCTTTATTATCCACTTTTATATTATTTTTGGGACTAACCTACTAACCGGAGGCCCAACCCAGAATTGCTGTTTTTTGCCTGTTTTAGGGTTTCGAAGAAAAGGAATATCAAATGGAGTCCAAACGGAATGAAACCTTCGGGAACGTGATTTTCTCACCGAATACAACTCAGGAGACTTGGACCCTACGTCAAGCCAATTAACAGGAGGCCACGAGGTAGGGGGCGCGCCCTCCACCCTCATGGGCCCCCTGTTGCTCCACCGACGTACTTTTTCCTCCTATATATATCCACGTACCCCCAAACGATCAGAACGAGAGCCAAAACCCTAATTCCACTTCAGTAACTTTCTGTATCCACGAAATCCCATCTTGGGGCCTGTTCCGGAGCTCCGCCGGAGGGGGCATCGATCACAGAGGGCTTCTACATCAACACCATAGCCTCTCCGATGAAGTGTGAGTAGTTTACTTCAGACCTACAGGTCCATAGTTAGTAGCTAGATGGCTTCTTCTCTCTTTTTGGATCTCAATACAATGTTCTCCCCCTCTCTTGTGGAGATCTATTCGATATAATCTTCTTTTTGCGGTGTGTATGTTGAGACCGGTGAATTTTGAGTTTATGATCAAGTCTATCTATGAATAATATTTGAATCTTCTCTGGATTCTTTTATGTATGATTGGTTATCTTTGCAGGTCTCTTTGAATTATCAGTTTGGTTTGGCCTACTAGATCGATCTTTCTTGCAATGGCAGAAGTGCTTAGCTTTGGGTTCAATCTTGCGGTGTCCTTTCCCGGTGACAGTAAGGGCAGCAAGGCACGTATTGTATTGTTTCCATCGAGGATAACAAGATGGGTGTCGGCGTTCTGGGAACGGGGGTCCCCAGACTTGCCTGCCTGCGGCCTGCGGCGTGGCTCAAAGGGGGGCCCAGCACGGCCCGTCTTCACCAACACAAACCCAAGACCCTCGCAAGGGGCCAAGCCTCGCGGGGCGAAGGACGCGGAGCTTCCTCAGGCACGGCCTCGTCAGGCTGGCTCACGAGGAGGCGGAGAGATCAAGGCGGGGTACCTCACGAGGTGCCCGTGACGCAAGCCATGACGACTCAGGGCGCCAGGCGGGTGCCAGCCCGCGCAGCGTCCTCCTTTCCTCTTTGGTGCAAAGGGGGCAAGCGCAGCCGTGGAGTACCGAGGCATCAGGCAAAGGTTGCCATTTCGGTGCAACGAGACCAAGACCAGGAGGACTACGAGACGGAGGTCACCGTGGATCCCAAGACGGCGTCATCACCAGAGCTTTGCGCAGGCGAAGACTACTTTTGTCAGGATAGCTAATACTTGTTGTCCCCCTTCAAATTAGCCCGCCATTGTTGGCTCTCTTCCCGCTCGATATTTTGGAAGAGGACCAGGGCCTCTATAAATAGGACCAGCCACCCACATAGCAAGGGGGTTCAGTCGGTTGGAGGAAGCAGAGAAAGAGAGAGAGAGAGAGAAAGGTGGCTGAACTCCTCCGAGCAGTTCATCGCCCTAGCCAAGAACAGACCCTCGCGAGGCTGTTCTTCCTTGTATTGTTCATCATCATCAGCCCAAGAGGCAATCCACCACACCACAAACTGGAGTAGGGTATTACACCACAACGGTGGCCCCAACCAGTATAAACCCTGTGTCTCTTGTGTTGTTCTTTCCGTAGTTTTAGATCCTAGCATGGCAGAGGGGTGCAGGTAGGTAGGAGGCGAAATCTCCGCGCGCACCCCAGTGTTCGAACCTCAAGGGTCTGCCGGAATTCGTCTTCCACCGCTCCGTGCCCCGTCGCGCCGTCATCACCATGCCCGGCGACCAGGAGGGCAACCCAGACCCATGGGCGGCATGGCCCGCCCGCGCAGAGCCGCACGCCTCGGGTGACCCCGTGCCCCAGGCAGCTCGCGGTCCGCAGGGCGCTTCGCGCCGCGAGCGATGCGGACAGGCTTCGACAGCTCTCACACCGCGGCAGGCGCGGTCGGCAGCAAGGGCCTCCAATCACGCCGCGACCACGACACCGTACACCCGCCGGGAGCAAGCGAACTCGAGGGCCGCGCTCACGGTGGCCCGAGAGCTGCTGCAGTGCAGACTGCTGGAGGGCGGCCGCGACGTGTTGCTGGAGCGGGTGGCAGAGCTCCTGGGCTTCGCCGCCTCGGGGGCTCACCCCTTCTGCACCCAGCTCCCATCTCCAACCCAGGGCGGCCCGCGCGGGGGCCCCACGCGCGCCCGTGGGCTCCAAGGCTACTCCAACACCAGCGAGGCTGTCAGCACCGGACCGGCGGCGGCGCTGCCCCCGCTCCTGGTCCGCGAAGAAGAAGGACTCGACGCGACCCACAGCCCCAGTGGACAGCCGCGCTGCCAACCCACGGTAGGCGCGTCAGGCAGGACCGCGTGGCATGCAGAACACTACGGCGTGGCCTTCGGGATGACAGCGCCAAAGGAGTACGTGCCCCACATGATGGACCAAGGACACCCGCACGAGGGCGAACAAGGCTCGCTCCTCAGCCCAAGCTGGGGGGACGAGGCGCCAGAAGCGGAGCCCTTCCAGGAGTCTCGGGACGGTCCCACTGGGGATGCTGGAGGCAACGATTATCGGGTACCGCTAATTCTTCAGCAGGCATATGCTAACCATGGATCGCAGGAGGTGCAGGTTGCCACAGCGGGCAGCTGCCCCGCTCCCACAGTCTCCTACCCCTCGGGAGGAGGGCGCAGGGGGGCTGCAGGAGAGGGGCGGGGATTCGACATCACCACCGCGATGTTCGGAGCAAGGTGTTCTCAGGAGGTAGGCCCTCCGCTGGGGAGGTGCCCCAGGGCCTGCCCCCGACGGAGGACCCGTGGTCGTCGGGGGAACCGCTGGCGACCGCTCTACCCCATCGGCGGCGTCCTGATTTCCGGTCGTCGTTGATGGCACTAGAGTGTGGCGCAAGGCGGGGCCCTCATCTGGCGATATGAAGCAAGGCCAGTACCTGTGAAGAAGGCCCAGTGCCTGTGAAGCTCGCCGCCCCGTGACACTCTCACGTAATAATGAGTGGGGCTGTACACGCCCCGGAGTCTCAGGGGTGCCGGCCTCAGGCCCTGGGGCTCCCTCCCACGCCCAGTGGCATCACTTAGCTCCGCGCTGGTGAGAAGACGTCCAAGACTAGACTAGGTGCCGGACGCGGCCTTTTGTTTGCTTTCATTGCCCTTCCCTTTGGTTGTCGCTTTCCCCCGCTGGATTCAAGTTGGATTCCAATTTGAGATTTGCGTGTGTTTGGGGAAGGGGTGCTTAGTCTCGTTCGAGCGATTTCTCGCGTTTTGGTTACCGCTTCGCCTCAGCTGCCTCCCCTCGTGAGCCCCTCGCGAGCCAGGTCAGGCCTAGCTTGCGCGCAGCCCAGACTGCCGCCGCCGCGTCCTCTCAGGAGGGTGTTTTACTGCAGATCCTACGGATTCAATTAGGGGACACTCAGGACACCGCAACCCCCCGCGGGCTGCCTCAGGGCCAGCACGGAACAAAGGTAAACTAGTCGACCAGCGCGTCGCTTAAGCCAGCCACTTGGCGCGGGCGCATGGGCGATGTAGCTTCTACTGATACGATAAACACAAGTTTTACATGAGGGGCTCCCCCTCCAAAATGCTCTCACAGCTATCAGGCCAAAACCTGAGTTCTATTCATGCAGGGTAAGGAAGCAAGAACAATGCACAATCAGTCGGATGAATCCCCCAATGCGTCCTCAGGAGCACTACCAGAGCCATTGCTGGCGTCGCTGAATTCGCCATCGCTGTCCGCGTTGCCGCCAACGGCGTCAGAGCCGTCCATCACGCCGCCCTCGTCAGCCGCCACGATCACGTCACCGTTGTTCGAGGCGAAGGCCCTGATAAGAGCGTCCACATTGTCTTCCACCAGTGCGCCAGCTCGCCTCGGACGGCCTGGGGGACTGGGGCAATGACGGCGTCAAAATCAAAGTGGGGATCCATGTTTCGAAGGTGGCTGAAGATGCGAGAAAAGGCGCGCCTGAGCAGGGCGCGGCTCCTCTCCTCCACCAACCTGTCAGCCCTGATCGACCGCGCCTCCAGCTGCGTCACCACGTCAGTGAAGAACTGAAGATTGCCAGCATAGTTGACTGCGTGCGGCTCGCCGACGGCCTCCTCGCAGATGTTGCCCAAGGCCACATTGGCTCTCTCCCGGAGCGTGGTGAGCATGGGGCCGTGCTCGTGCTCCAGGATCCGCCACTGACGTATCTCGTCCGCATTCTGGCGCGCGACGGCCTCAGCCTCCTCCACCCGCTGGTGAAGAAGGAGCACCTCGGCCTGGGAAGTGGTTAGCTCACCTTGCGCCACCTCAAGGGCGGCCTGGGAAGCATCGGCCCGCCGCGTCACCTCCTCCAGCTTGGCCCTCAAGGCGGCAGTCCTGCCTTCAGCTTCGGCCCGAATCAACCCCAGCTTCTCTTCGAACTCGTGCTCAGGGTTCAAATGCGCCATCGCCACTCGATGTCCGACCTCCTCCAGGACGCGGGCTTCCTGTGCAGCAACATCATCCTCCGCTTGCGTCACCAAGCGCTCCCTCGTCTCCAGACGCTCGTACTCGCGGGTACGTTCGGCGGCTTCCAGCGTCAGCGCCTCCTCACGCTTCTGGAGCTCTGCTGAGTCGCCAGAGGCCACCTTCATCGATGCGAGGGCTGCCTCGCGCAGCTCCACCTGCTCTTCCAGCGAGTGGCACCAGGCCAGAAGCTCCCGAGCCCGCTCCTCCGCAGCCGTTCGCCGAAGGTCAGCTTCCCGAGCCTCCTCAGCGGCCCGAGACCGGGCCTCCCGAGAGGCCACCAACGACGCCTTGGCCTCTGCTTCATCAAGATCACGCTGACGGCGCGCAAGGGCGATGGCGCCCTCCAGCTCGCGCCTCTCTGCAGCCAGGCGCAGGCCCTCGGCCTCAAGGCGCGTGTCTTCATCAGCAAGCTCCTCACCAAGCAGGCTCACTGCGTCAGTCGCCCTTCGAAGGAATCCTTGGCGGAGAGCGCGATGCTCCCGAGCGTGCTCGAGCACGTCTTCCACACCATCATCTGCCCCAATCAAGCACCGGGGGCCGCGAGTCAGCACTCCCCCTCCGGGCTGGGGGCTGGGGGCTGGCACCCTCGCGACGGCCGGGCACGCCGCGTCAGAAGCCTGGCCTGGGGCCAGCCCGTCCTCAGGAGAAGAGCACAGGAAGCGCCTCAGCCAATCGCAGTCCACGACCAGGCGAGAAGCCCATGGCAGGCTAGCTATGCCACGAGAAGGCCCGCGAAGGAGGATCGCGAGGTGCGCGGGGCCACGATATGCCTCGGGATGGTTCACCTCTTCAATCGCCCTCACCACAAGGGCTCCGCTGCTCGGAGCGCTTGAGGACGGTGCAGGGGGCGAGGTCAAGAGGGACGGCTCCTCAGCCGTCTCCGAAAGCTCGGCTGGAAGGGGCCTGCGAAGCAAGAGCCAGTAAGAGCAACAGAAGGATCGGGGGCTGGGAAAGGAGAAGGCTTACTCATCAGTGGCGAAGTACTTCCTATGCTTCAGCAGGCGACAAGGGTAATCGTCACCCAGGGCCTCCCTTCTCTTCCGGAGAGCCCCAAAGTCCACGCGGAACCGGCCCAAGAGTTGGGCGCATGGATCAACCTTCGACGAAGACAGAGCGTGAAGGCGATCTGCGGCAGGGGCGCCTGCCTGATGTGCGCTGCCAATCACCTCCCCAAGAGAAGCAGCTGGAGCCTCAGGGGCCCCAGTCGCAGGCACTGAGGGCAGCTGCTCGTCACCCTCAGCCTTAGCGGCACGGGCCCCAAGAGCTGCTTCCTCATGAGCCTCGCCCGGCGCTGTCACCACGCCGGGAGCCCCCTCGGCCTCTGGCGCCTCATGCCTCCCTGCTCCACCGCTCGAGGATGAGTCGCCTTGGCCGACTGGAAGGGCAGTCACCACCACTGGGTTCTCACGAGGCCCCTGAAGGCCGGCGGGGCGCGGCCCCCACTCATCAAATACAGGCATCTGCTTCACAAAGTCGCCCCTGCTCTGGCAGAGGTACAGCAAGGCCCCTCCCTGCCGGACGCTGCCGGGTTGGGGTCCCCAGCCAGGGTCAAGAGCGTCGTCCTCAGCACCTCAGGAGTCAGGTCCTCTTTCTAGAGCCTCATACGATCCTCGCGCCCACGGAAGGCCCACATCCGGCGAGAGTGGCGTTGAAGAGGAGCAACGCGGCATAGCAGGAACTCCTTCATCACCTTAGGCGCTGTCATGCCAAGCCACCTCAAGAGCGTGAAGCGGCGCCAGACAAAGATGAGCCGGGGGCTCTCAAGCGTCTCCTGGCCCCAGCCCAAATTGGGGACGGCAGGTGAGGTCGGCTCCAATAGCAGGGGGCTGGGCACCCCTGCGTACACATACAGCCACCGCTCACGGAACCCAACCGCGGGCAGGGGGAGCTTGAAGTCAATCCCAGAGGCTTCCGTCTCAGGCGCGGAAACGAAGCTCACGCAAGCCCAGCATTGGGTAGGGTCGACAAGATGCAACGAGAAGAAGTGGCGCAGCAAGGCAACCGAAGGAGGGATGCCCACCATAGCTTCGCAAACAAAAGCAAAGACCGAAAGGAGGGTGATGGATTCAGGACCCAGATGCATCATGTGGATCTGATAGTGGGAAAGCACGGCGTTGAAGAAATCAGAAAAGGGAGGAACCAGACCTGCCCACAGGGCGTCGGCAAGATACGGGACCTCGGTGGCTGTCCTGTCGATGGAGAAGTGGGATGCGGGCCAGGCCGTCGTCCTCCCGCATTCATTGAAGATGGTGGCCAGAGCCAAGCTGACCTTGCCCAAGCCCTCGGCGGGGGCCGCCGACGGCGGCGGGCAAGGCGGAGACACGGGTTTCTTCCCTCTCCCCTTCTTCGTCGGAGCCATGGCGATGGGAAGGGGGGAGGGAGGTTCGAGATTGAGTTGAAAACAGAAACCGGAGTTCGAGCGGAGGAAGGACAGAGGGCACTCGAGCAACAGAAAAGGGAACGGCTGTGTACGACTACGGGTCCGCCTAGCATGGCGCAAAATAAGGAGGGCGTGGGGGAACAGTGCCGCCCACGTCCAATCAACCGCCACGTGGCGCCCAAGGCCGCAGGCTGTTAGGGCCCGCGACACTTTGCTCTTGCCCTTCCGCCTCCCTGCACGGCCAAGTCTGGGCGCGCCTTGGGCCCGGGGGCTACTGTCGGCGTTCTGGGAACGGGGGTCCCCAGACTTGCCTACCTGCGGCCTGCGGCGTGACTCAAAGGGGGGCCCAGCACGGCCCGTCTTCACCAACACAAACCCAAGACCCTCGCGAGGGGCCAAGCCTCGCGGGGCAGACGACGCGGAGCTTCCTCAGGCACGGCTTCGTTAGGCTGGCTCACGAGGAGGCGGAGAGATCAAGGCGGGGTACCTCACGAGGTGCCCGTGACGCAAGCCATGACGACTCAGGGCGCCAGGCAGGTGCCAGCCCGCGCAGCGTCCTCCTTTCCTCTTTGGTGCAAAGGGGGCAAGCACAGCCGTGGAGTACCGAGGCATCAGGCAAAGGTTGCCATTTCGGTGCAACGAGACCAAGACCAGGAGGACTACGAGACGGAGGTCACCATGGAGCCCAAGACGGCGTCATCACCAGAGCTTTGCGCAGGCGAAGACTACTTTTGTCAGGATAGCTGATACTTGCTGTCCCCCTTCAAATTATCCCACCATTGTTGGCTCCCTTCCCGCTCGATATTTGGGAAGAGGACCAGGGCCTCTATAAATAGGACCAGCCACCCACATAGCAAGGGGGTTCGGTCGGTTGGAGGAAGCAGAGAAAGAGAGAGAGAGAGAGAGAGAGAGAGAGAGAGAGAGAGAGAAAGGTGGCTGAACTCCTCCGAGCAGTTCATCGCCCTAGCCAAGAACAGACCCTCGCGAGGCTATTCTTCCTTGTATTGTTCATCATCATCATCCCAAGAGGCAATCCACCACACCACACACTGGAGTAGGGTATTACACCACAACGGTGGCCCGAACCAGTATAAACCCTGCGTCTCTTGTGTTGTTTTTTCCGTAGTTTTAGATCCTAGCATGGCGGAGGGGTGCAGGTAGGTAGGAGGCGAAATCTCCGCGCGCACCCCAGTGTTCGAACCTCAAGGGTCTGCCGGAACCCGAAATCCGACAATGGGGTTTTCTTCATATTGCATGAGTCTATCCCTCTACATCATGTCATCTTGCTTAAGGCGTTACTCTGTTTTTATCTTAATACTCCAAATGCATGCTGGATATCGGTCGATGAGTGGAGTAATAGTAGTAGATGCAGGCAGGAGTCGGTCTACTTGTCTCGAACGTGATGCCTATATACATGATCATACCTAGATATTCTCATAACTATGATCAATTCTGTCAATTGCTCAACAGTAATTTGTTCACCCACCATAGAATACTTATGCTCTCGAGAGAAGCCACTAGTGAAACCTATGGCCCCCGGGTCTATCTTTATCATATTAATCTCCTACTACTTAGTTATTTACTTTGCTATTTACTTTGCCTTTATTTTACTTTGCATCTTTATCATAAAAATACCAAAAATCTTATCTTATCATATCTATCAGATCTCACTCTCGTAAGTGGCCCTATAGGGATTGACAACCCCTATTTGCATTGGTTGCAAGGATTTATTTCTTTTGTGCAGGTACGAGGGACTCGTGCGTAGCCTCCTACTGGATTGATACCTTGGTTCTCAAAAACTGATGGAAATACTTACGCTACTTTGCTGCATCATCCCTTCCTCTTCGGGGAAAACCAACGCAGTGCTAAAAGAGGTAGCATTAATCCTGAGAAGGTGTCTGCAATTGTGAATTGGGAACCGCCTTAGAATGTCAAGCAGCTCCGCAGCTTTCTTGGGCTTGCAAGCTATTGTCGAAGATTCATTGAGAATTTCTCTAAGATTGCAAAGCCTCTTTCCAACCTCCTCCAGAAGCATGTTAAGTATGTCTGGACGCTTGAATGTGACATTGCTTTTAACACCCTCAAAGAGAAGTTAGTCACAGCTCCTGTTTTGACTCCTCCTGATGAATCCAAACCATGCAAAGTTTTCTGTGATGCTTCCCTGCAAGGTCTCGGTGCTTTGTTAATGCAAGAGAAGAAAGTAGTGGCCTATACCTCTCGTCAGTTGAAGCCCAACGAAAAGAACTACCCCAGTCATGACCTCGAGTTGGCGGCAGTTGTCCATGCTCTATTAACATGGAGACATCTCTTGTTGGGAAGGAAAGTGGACATCTTCACTGATCATAAGAGCCTCGAGTACATCTTCACTCAACCCAACCTCAACCTCAGGCAGACTCGTTGGGTTGAAATGATTCAAGAATACAATCCGAGTATTGAATATACTCCAGGCAAGGCCAATGTCATTGCAGATGCTTTGAGCAGGAAGGCTTACTGCAACAGCTTAATTCTCAAGCCCTTCCAACCAGACCTTTGTGAAGCTTTCTGCAAACTGAATCTCCAAGTTGTTCCTCAAGGCTTTCTTGCCAACCTCCAAGTCTCTCCCACTTTGGAAGATCAAATTTGTGAGGCACAACTTCTTGATGCCATGGTGAAGAAGGTGAAAACTGGGATTGCCAAGAGCCAACCCAAGTACAAGTGTTGTCGCCTTGACGACAAGGACACTCTATTCTTCGAGGATCGAATTGTGGTTCCTAAAGGCAATCTAAGGAAAGTCATTATGAATGAGGCGCACAATTCCCTTCTATCCATTCACCCTAGCAGTACAAAGATGTACCATGACCTCAAGCAGTCGTATTGGTGGACTCGAATGAAGCGAGAAATTGCTTAGTTCGTGAATGAATGTGATGTCTGCAGAAGAGTGAAAGCAGAACACCAACGACCATTTGGTCTTCTCCAACCTCTTGCTATTCCAGAATGGAAGTTTGATCATATTGAGATGGACTTCGTGACTGGATTTCCCAAGTCCAAACGTGGAAATGATGCTATCTTTGTCATCATCGACAAGCTTACTAAAGTGGCTCATTTCCTTCCAATCAAAGAATCTATCACAGTAGCTCAGTTGGCAGAGCTATACACCTCCAGGATTGTCTCCTAGCACGACATTCTACAGTTGATATCTTCAAATCGTGGAAGCATCTTTACTTCTAAGTTCTGGGACGCCTTCCAGAAGGCCATGGACACCAACATTCGGTTCAGCACAGCCTTCCATCCTCAAACTAGTGGCCAAGTCGAGCGAGTCAATCAAATCCTTGAAGATATGCTCAGGGCTTGTGTCATTTCCTTCGGTATGAAGTGGGAAGATTGTCTTCCATATGCCGAGTGCTCCTACAACAACAGCTTCCAAGCGAGTTCGGGCAAGGCCCCATTCGAGATTCTCTATGGCAGAAAGTGTCGTACCCCTCTTAATTGGTCAGAGGCTGGTGAACGCCAACTTCTTGGCAATGACTTAATCACAGAAGCTAAAGAAATGTGCAAAGTCATCCGTAAAAATCTCAAAGCCGCGCAATCGCGCCAGAAGAGTTACTATGATAACAAGCACCGTGACTTGGCTTTCGAGATTGGAGACCATGTCTACCTCCGCGTCTCTCCAATGAAAGGCACTCGTCGCTTCGGTATCAAAGGGAAGTTTGCCCCTAGATACGTGGGTCCTTTCAAGATCATTGGCAAAAGAGGCGATCTCGCCTATCAACTTGAGCTTCCGTCCAACTTCGCAAACGTGCACGATGTATTTCATGTGTAACAGCTTCGCAAGTGCTTCAAGAGTCCCGAGCGCACCATCAACTTCGAAGAGATTGATCTCCAAGAAGACCTGTCTTATCATGAGCATCCCATTGCTATTCTTGAAGAAACCGAGCGCAAGACTCGCAACAAGTCTATCAAATTCCTGAAAGTGAAGTGGTCACACCATTCCGACCGAGAAGCCACCTGGGAACGCGAGGACCACCTCCGTTCTGAATATTCGGAGTTCTTTCAGTCCTAGATCTCGGGACAAGATCCTTTCGTAGTGGTGGAGTGTTGTAACACCCCAGATGTAACTTGCCATATTTGTAACTCCAACACTGCCATTTTCGGCTTTAAGTTATGAGATTCCCTTTGTGGTTGGGTTTTGTCTTTGTTTTGCATTTTGTCCATGTCATGCATATCATATCATGTCATCATGTGCGTCGCATTGCTACTTATGTTGATCTCCCCAAGGAGAAGTGGTTTAAATATCATCCTCCCATAGAAGTAAAAGTAGTTGCACCTATTAAAGTTGAAGAAAAGATTGTCACTTATAATGATCCTATTGTTCCTACTTCTTATGTTGAGAAACCACCTTTTCCTGTTAGGATAAAGGATCCTGCTAAAGCTTCAACTGTGGTTCGTAAAAGCAATATTAAAACTTATACACCTCCTGAGAAAATTAAAATTGAACCTGATATTGCTATTGTTAAAGATCTCTTGTCTGATAATATTGATGGGCATGTTATTTATTTCTGTGATGAAACTGCCAGAATTGCTAAACCTTGTGCTAAAGATAAACCTAGACCTGTGGTAGGCATGGCTATTATTTCTGTTAAAATAGAAGATCATTGTTATCATGGCTTATGTGATATGTGTGCCAGTGCTAGTGCAATACCTATTAGCCTATATAGAGAAATCATGCATGATATTGCACCTGTTGAGTTAGAAGATATTGATGTCACAATTAAACTTGCCAATAGAGATACTATTTCACCAATGGGAATTGTTAGAGATGTTGAAGTCTTGTGCGGGAAAACTAAATATCCTGCTGATTTTCTTGTTCTTGGTTCCCCACAAGATAGCTTTTGTCCCATTATATTTGGTAGACCCTTCTTGAACACTGTTAATGGTACCATAGATTGCAAAAGGGATGTTGTTACCATCGGTTTAGATGATATGACTCATGAGGGAGTCCTGGATTAGGGGGTCTCCGGACAACCGGACTATATCCTTTAGCCGGACTGTTGGACTATGAAGATACAAGATTGAAGACTTCGTCTCGTGTCTGGATGGGACTCTACTTGGCGTGGAAGGCAAGCTAGGCAATACGGATATGTACATATCCTCCTTTGTAACCGACCTTGTGTAACCCTAGCCCCCTCCGGTGTCTATATAAACCGGAGGGTTTTAGTCCATAGGACAACAGACAATCATACCATAGGCTAGCTTCTAGGGTTTAGCCTCTCTGATCTCGCGGTAGATCAACTCATGTCATACTCATATCATCAAGAACAATCAAGCAGGACGTAGGGTATTACCTTCATCAAGAGGGCCCGAACTTGGATAAACATTGTGTCCCCTGCCTCCTGTTACCATCCGCCTTAGACGCACAGTTCGGGACCCCCTACCCGAGATCTGCCGGTTTTGACACCAACATTGGTTCTTTCATTGAGAGTTCCACTGTGTCGTCACCATAAGGCTCGATGGCTCCTTCGATCATCACTAGCGATGCGGTCCAGGGTGAGGCTTTCCTCCCCGGACAGATCTTCGTATTCGGCGGCTTCGCACTGCGGGCCAATTCGCTTGGCCATCTGGAGCATATTGAAAGCTACGGCCCTGGCCATCAGGTCAGATTTGGAAACTTGATCTACACGGCCGACATCCGCGGAGACTTGATCTTCGACGGATTCGAGCCCATGCCGGACGCGCCGCACAGTCGCGACGAGCAAGACGTAACTCTGCCGTTGGACAGTGTTCAGGAGATTGCATCCGCGGCTACTCCGGCCGTTAATCCGGAGCAAATCGCGCCATCCGAGAGTGGAGGGATAGACCCCGCCATGGAGGCCGCACTCTCAGTGGCGATAGAGCCAGATACTGACTTCACCCCTTTCGAGAGCCGCGTCGCCGAACCACTGGATTTATCCCCGGCCACGGACTCCGAGCCGCCTACATCCGTGCCTGCCGAATCCGACGAGGCACCGATCATGGAGTTCACCTCCGCGGATATCTTTCAGCACTCACCTTTCGGAGATGTGCTAAATTCATTAAGGTCTCTCTCCCTGTCAGGAGAACCTTGGCCGAACTATGTCCGGCTAGAATGGGATATGGACGACGAAGAAATTCGCTGCCCACCCACCACCCACTTAGTAGCCACTGTCGACGACTTAACCGACATGCTCGACTTCGACCCCGAAGACATCGACGACATGGACGACGATGCAGGAGACGAACAAGAACCACCGCCCATAGGGCGCTGGATCGCCACTTCATCACATGAAGTATACATGGTGGATACACTCAGAGAGGGCAATGGCAAAGAGACAGCGGAGGATGCCCCCTCCAAGCAACCCCGGCGCCGATGTCAGCGGCGCCGCTCTAAGTCCCGCCATAGCAAAAACAGCGATAACAGTGCAAGAGGAAATAATAGTCCAGTCGACTCTAGAATAAACGACGACTGCACCACCCCGGTGGCAGAGCACGATCAAGATGCAAACTGCAAACATAGTACGAATCCGATGTCCGACCACGACGACGCCAAGGATAAGCCTCATCAAACCCCGTATGGGGAAGAAAACAGTTGGACGAAGATGCACACATCATCCCGGAAACACACTTGGAGCAAGAAAACCTTCGCAGAAGGCTTATTGCCACAGCGAGGAGCCTGAAGGAATAGAAGCAAAGGCTCAAGGTCGCACAAGATACGCTCAACAGCAAGTGGAACAAAGTAACAAAGTATGGTGGAAGTTACCATAAAAATAGCTATCCAAAGCGCAAGCTATTACCGGAATTCAACGATGAGGCCTTAGAGCCCATACAGTCGAAAAGCGATACGGCCAACCGGCCGGATCCACCACCTTGTGAACGCGATAGAGCGGCTAACAAAGTCGCGCATAAGTCAACACACGATCTACGTGAGAACCTGCGTCAAAAATCCGGCGCGACCAGATCTATCTATGGATCTAAGAAGCGCGCTACGGTACAAAACCAACACTGAATACTACAACCGTCCGAACACCATGGCGCATCCCATTACAGGGGTGCCGCACACCCCTTATATTTCACTGATGAGGTGCTGGATCACGAATTCCCAGAGCGATTCAAACCGGTGAACATAGAGGCGTACGATGGAACCGTAGACCCTGGAGTCTGGATAGCGGACTTCATCCTCCATATTCATATGGCTCGTGGAGACGATCTCCATGCCATTAAATACTTGCCCCTCAAGCTTAAAGTGCTAGCTCGGCACTGGCTGAAAAGCCTCCCCGAAAACTCAATTGGAAGTTGGGAGGAGCTCGAGGAAGCTTTTCGGGCCAATTTTCAAGGGACTTATGTCCGACCTCCGGATGCAGATGATTGAAGTCATATAATCCAACAGTCCGGAGAGTCCGCCCGAAAGCTTTGGAACAGGTTCCTCACCAAGAAGAACCAAATCATCGACTGTCCGGACACTGAAGCCTTAGCAGCTTTTAAACACAACATCCGAGACGAATGGCTCGCCAGACACCTCGGTCAAGAAAAACCGAGAACAATGGCAGCCCTAACAAGCCTCATGTCCCGCTTTTGTGCGGGCAAGGATGGCTGGTTGGCCCGTAGCAGCACTAGCGACCCAAGCACATCCGAAGTCAGGGATGGCAATGGTAAACCACGACGCCACAAAAACAAGCGTCGAATTAAAGAAGGTAGCCCGGATAACACAGCGGTAAACGCCGGATTCAGGGGCTCCCGACCAGGTCAGCGGAAAAAGCCTTTCAAAGGAAGCAGAGAAGGACAATCTGGCCTAAACAAAATTCTTGACAAACTCTGTCAGATTCATGGCACCCCAGACAAACCTACAAATCATACCCACCGAGAATGTTGGGTCTTCAAGCAGGCCGGTAAGCTAAACACCGAACACAAAGGGGAAGAGACACCAAGCGAAGACGAGGATGAGCCTCGCCAGCAAAGTGCTGGAGGACAAAAAAAGTTCCCACCAGAGGTTAAAACAGTAAACGTGATCCATGTGACAAAGAGGAGAAGCAAGCATGCACTCCGAGGCACACGCGCCATGGAGCCCGTCACCCCTAGGTTCAACCCCTGGTTGGCCTGCCCGATCACTTTTGATCGTAGGGATCACGAGACAAATATCCGACACGAAGGACTAACAGCCTTGGTGTTAGACCCAATAATAAATGGGTACCATTTCTCATGAGTCCTCATGGACGGCGGCAATGATCTAAATCTGATATATCAGGACACAGTCCGCAAAATGGGGATAGACCCGACACAAATAAGCCACAGTAATACTACCTTCAAGGGAGTAATACCAGGCCAAGAGGCCTGCTGTACGGGCTCTCTACTACTAGAGGTGGTATTCGGTTCTCCCGATGACTTCCGAAGTGAAAGGTTAACTTTTCACATTGCCCCATTCCGAAGTGGCTATCAAGCACTCCTCGGAAGAATGGCTTTCACTCGTTTTAACGCAATACCGCATTATGCTTTTCTCAAGCTTAAGATGCCCGGTCCACGTGGCATCATCTCAGTTAGCGGAAATACCGAATGTTTCCCACGTATGGAAGAATATGCGGCGGCTCTAGCAGCCGCAAACTAGACGACCTCACCACCCAGAAAAATGGTAGGTCGTCAAGACCACGGACACGGTCAAACGAATCCGGCATTCCACCATATATACATGAGATTGGTTTGGTGATTAAACCCTCATAAACGATACCAGGGGCTTCCCGCGTGTAATCAGGCCCAGCCCGGCTCAACTTGGCTTCTCTTGAATTTTGATAGTTCATTGATAATAACCAACTCTTCTTTTTTTGGCATGGCAACTTTCATCTAAGTTCTTTACTTTTGCAGATGACAATCGTGCTACACCCGTCCAGGACACGGCACAATGGAGACACAGGCGCAGACGTGCAGCAGGGACCCGCCCAAAGGTTTCTTTTTAGATTAAGACCCTGCGTAAACCTTTTTTACTGTCTCTTGTTGCTCACATCCTCCGGATACTCCACACAACCGAGAAGGATGCTGACGTTATTGGCATGTGGCCACGCCAGGATTTTGCACGTACCTGGACACATGGGGTTTCTTATTAACGGCACTGTTTAGCCCGGTATATGTTATAAAGACTGAACACCTTAGGGAGTGTTCGGCGTCGCGAGTTTGGCCCTATATGCATCAGCTCCGAATCATGTCTTTGGTCAAATGTTGGGTTTTCCCGGCTCCCACATTTTGGTACCTTACATTCCATTATATCGGCTAAGGTAGCACTGGGAGAACTACTGCGATTGTGCCCTGGTTCATCCGGATGAGCACCTCAGTAGAGAAAGCCGAAAACTGACTGTCATGATATAGCGAGAGACTGGTCAACCACTCGATGACTCATCAGAATCTTCGGGATTCCTCCGCATTACCGAAGGGTCGTTTCCCGGTCATGTACGTATGCGCCCCGTATTCGGACGAGCGCAGAAGTACCAGGGGCTATATAGTCGCCCCACTGTCAAACTCCTATGGCTAAGTGAAAGTGTTAAAGCAATATAGTCCGATTTCCTCGTTCACTACGCTATCACCTCCCTAGCGGACCAAGACGTTGGATCAAGTGTGGATATGCATCTTTTGCGAACACCCCCGCATTATATGCGTGGGGGCGAAAGCCGACGACTGCAAGCTTTCAGGTTATACACATATATATACATAAATGGCCGCACAGGAGGCACCATAGTACTTTCGGGCAAAAGTATAAATACAGCCTTGATAATTCAATAAAACATTGTTTTTACAATGGGAATACATGTCACTTGAACATAACATTCTTCGAGCACTGAGCCTCTATCGAACGAGTGCCTTCAAGAACTTCTTCAAAGTAGTGCTCGGCAGCCACTCGGCCTACGGCCGAACCCTGTGTCGCAACAGTGGTGGCCTCCATCTCCGCCTAGTATGTCTTGACACGGGCAAAGGCCATCCACGCACCCTCTATGCACGCCGATCTCTTTACAGCATCGATGCGTGGCACAACACCAAGGAATTGTTGCACTAAGCAAAAGTAGCTATTCGGCCTTGGCCCTCCCTGCCACAGGTGATCCACAACGGACCTCATGGCAAGTCCGAACAACCTATGGAGCTCGGCCCACTCGGCCAATCGCTCATTCAATAGCAGCGGACGGACGGGAGCGTGAAACTGTGACCAGAATAGCTTTTCCACTTCGGGAACTTTCTGATCCTTGAAGTACTTGGCCGCATCAGCAGCACTTGCAGCCAGATCCATGTACGCGTCCGTAGAACTCCATAGCTGGTCCAGAGGAGCATACTTCGGATATCCGAACTTAGTCCGCAACAAGAGGGGCTTCCGAGACACGATATCTGCAGCTTGATTCAGCTCCTCCTTCGTCGCTCTAATTTTGGAGCGGGCTTCCTTGGCAGCCACCAGGGCCTTCTCCAGGTCCGTCGCGTTCGCCCGGTTTTCTTCTTCAAGAAGCTGGTAACGGTCAGCGATATCTTTTAACTCTACAGCCATCTTGGCTATTTTTCCCTTACTCTTGCAATGCGTGCCCTGTTTGGCCCTTAACTCTCCGGCCGCCTTTAGAGCGGCCGCATTGCTACTCCTTGCTTGCTTCTTGGCTCGGGAAAGCTCCGCCCGAAGGGTCTCCATGGTGGTAGCTCCATCTGCAGTCACAACACATTAAAGATACCGGCATCATGCTACTCTTATTATGTGACGATCACCAGAAAAATCACTCACCCTGTGCCTCGTCAAGCCGCTTGTTGACAAGCACGATGTCGGCGTCTGCCGCATCAAGTTGCCGCTTTAGCTCGGCAAACCCATCAGTCCGGCTAGCCACCGGAGCTTCAGCCACCTGCACATAAAGGCGGTCTGGTTGTTACCTGGGACTATGATCCTCTGTTTGCCGCCGTTTTCGACGACAACCAGAGTCTCAGGGGCTACTATCTGCATAGGGCATACCTAACGTATGCGGTACTATTAAAAACATACTTTATTTCACGTACCTCGAAGCCTTTCAGCAGACTCATAAAGGCTGCATGCAAACCGCTTTCAGTGGATAAAATCCTTTCAATTACCGTACCCATTAGAGTACGATGTGCTTCAGAGACGGCCACTTGCCCCAGAAGATCCTTCAGCGCGTCCAACCGCACATTGTACAGACCCGTGCTGCCGCTCTCCTTAGGAGTCGGGTACTGGGGATTCCGGGTAGCCAAAGGGTTATCCTCCGGCCCTAGTGGATTCGGAGATACCCTTCACGACGGCACTTCAAGGTCGCCTGCTTCTTGAGGCGGGGTGTCCGGGGGAGGCGTTTCGCTCTCCATCATCTCCGGAAGAAGATCCCCTGAAGACAAACTCTGTCGAGAAGGGCTACAATCCGGACTATAATTTATAAGCATCGGTTATTGTCTTCGGAAGTAAGGTAGGATGTTTTCACTATTAAGTACTTTTTGATTACTTACAGCTCGGTAGAGGGCTGATCCCCACACGGACATTGTGCGGTAAGAATACCCTCCGAGGCAGGACCCTATGATGAAGATTTCTTTTCCTGTTTGGAAACCTTAGTTTCCGGATCTTCAGAGGTAGTCCTCTTCCTTCCCCGGGCGGAGAGAATGTCAGATTCCTCCCTCTAATTGTCCTCCCTCGCGGAGGTGCTCATTCCCCCGGTTGTAATAAGTAGCGAGTGAGGCCCGCTTTCGCCCTCTTTATTCCCCCCATCATCTTCCTTTGAGGACACTGGATAAGGCGCCGGCTCGAGCATCTTGTCCAGTACCAGATTGTCCAAGCCCTCGGGAAGGGGGGCCGAACACCTGATCATCATCGCCTTTGTTATCCAGTCCTGGTCAAAAGGCGGCTCTTTAGAATGATGTCATGATGAATAAAAGGACAGCAGGTTCGGCATGGGATTACTTACTTGGGCAGCGGGGTGGTTGCAGCTCAGGCCCACGTCCTCGGTGGTGTCCGGTCACTCTATTTGGGGTCCGAAGAACGATTTGTACATCTCTTCATGCGTCATGCCTAGGAAATGCTGAATAGCACGCGGTCCTTCCGGGTTGAACTCCCACATGCGGAGGGGCTGGCGTTTACAAGGCTGGATTCGACGAACTAGCATAACTTGCATTACCATAACCAGACTGAACGCTCAAAGAGATCTCGGAGGCGGCTCTGCAGTATTGGCACGTCCTTTGCTGGATCCCAGCTCAGCCCCTGCTGACCCATGACATCAGTTGTGGTAGGGGGCCCGAGCAAAAGGTGGGGGCAGCTACCCACTTGGCACTTCGGGGAGCTGTGACGTAAAACCACTCCCGCTGCCACAATCCGGACACCTCTGGAAAGGAACCCTCTGGCCATGGAGCGTCAGCAATTTTGCTTATTAAATCACCTCCGCACACTGCGTGCTGCCCCTCGATCATCTTCGGCTTCACATCGAAGGTCTTGAGCCACAGGCCGAAGTGAGGGGTAATGCGGAGGAAGGCCTCACATACAACAATAAATGACGAGATCTGAAGAAGGGAATCCGGGGCCAGATCGTGAAAATCCAGCCCGTAATAGAACATGAGACCCCTAACAAAGGGATCCAGAGTGAGGCCTAGTCCTCGGAGGTAGTGGGAGATGAACACAACACTTTCGTTGGGTTTGGGAGTAGGGACGACCTGCCCTCGGGCGGGCAGCCTATGCGAAATTTCGGCGGTCAGATATCTGGCCTCTCTCAACTTCTTGATGTCCTCCTCTGTGACGGAGGAAGGCATCCACCAACCTTCAAGGTTGGATCCGGACATAGTTGAAGGTCCGAAGCACCTGACCTGAGCTTTGGGTGTTAGAACTCGAGGCGGGGGAAGGATTCGATTGAGCGTGGGAGGGAAAAAAGAAAAAGCCTTGTCCCCTTTATAAAGAGGGTGAATATCAGGCGTCCTCCTCGTGGCCGTTTGAGACTTACCTCAGATCTAGGAGTCATACCAACAGGCACGGTTGGGTTACCCACGTTTGTATTAATGAGAATCCCGTGATAAGGGGGACATGATCTCTGCTTTGACAAGACGTGTCAAGGAAACCGCCTCGCGTTATGTGCGGAGCTGGTTAAGAAAAACGGTTCGAATAATTACCGGGTCGTGACGTGATGTCATGCTATCAAAACATGTCAGCAGATTAGATTTGTGAAAATATTATTCTCTCTATGGTGGTATGTGGAACTTATTTTGCAGGGTCGGACACTATCCTTGTATTTCAAAGTCTTCCATGGTGTATTCGGAGGAGGAACCCGCCTTGCAATGTCGAACACAATACTGCGCGTCGGACTAATCGTCATTGAAGCCTGGTTCAGGGGCTACTGAGGGAGTCCTAGATTAGGGGGTCTCCGGACAGCCGGACTATATCCTTTGGCCAGACTGTTGGACTATGAAGATACAAGATTGAAGACTTCGTCTCGTGTCCGGATGGGACTCTACTTGGCGTGGAAGGCAAGCTAGGCAATACAGATATGTACATCTCCTCCTTTGTAACCGAACTTGTGTAACCCTAGCCCCCTCCAGTGTCTATATAAACCAGAGGGTTTTAGTCCATAGGACAACAGACAATCATACCATAGGTTAGCTTCTAGGGTTTAGCCTCTCTGATCTTGCGGTAGATCAAATCTTGTAATACTCATATCATCAAGAACAATCAAGCAGGACGTAGGGTATTACCTCCATCAAGAGGGCTCGAACCTGGGTAAACATCGTGTCCCCTGCCTCCCGTTACCATCCGCCTTAGACGCACAGTTCGGGACCCCCTACCCGAGATCCGCCGGTTTTGACACCGACAACTCATGAGTTTAATTTCCCTAAATTTAGTAGACAACACCGTGAAGAAGAATTACCTAGTAAGGATGAAATTATTGGTCTTTCTTCTATTGCCGTACCTCCTTCATCGCCGGGTTGCGTCCCCGCCGCCAACGCACTCCGGCGCCGCCCCACCTCCTTGCTCGCTGGCCGGATCCGCGTCTCCGGCGAGGCCCAGAGCACTCGGGCGAACCCCCTCCTCCATCGCCGGACCTCTCCTTCCCGGATACGGCGAGATCCACCGGCCTCCTCAACTTCCGTGCTAAAGAACCCTAGACCCAGAGGGTAAAAATATCTCTAAGTCTTTTCTCTGTAACATTTTCAGGCCATGTTCATTGCATCATAACTTCATGACCGTAGCTCCGTTTCATGCACATGATATACCATAATGTTCATTGGGAGATGTTGTTCATTTCATTCCATTGTGACATGCTTGTTTGAGTCCATCTTGATGCCCAAATCGTTGATGCAAGAGTGCTATAAATTGTTATGTGCTGTTACTTATCAGAGTATGAGAATTTGTCATTTTTATCACATTTGTTGTGTGCATCATATGGGCATGAGCTCTACATGTGTTTTGGACTATGCCATGCCATATTTACAGGGGTGCTTGCCATGTATTTTTTTGATCAATGTGGTGACTAGCACAAGCATGCAAAGTAGTCTTTGTGATATTCCTGATTTCAGGGACTTAGGATTTTGCTAAGTCCTTGTTCTGCTGTTATTTTTATGCCATGTAACCATGATGCTACAGTGAGATCCATGCTTGTTTTGAGTACCTTCAGTAAGGATGTTTTGGACATATGGTTATCGTCTATCCATCCATGCCCCTGTTTACAATTATGGAGTGCCCTAGCATGTATTAAACTTGCTCTACTTTTGCTATAAAATTTTCCTGGCAGATTGTTTACATGTTAATCAATTTTGCCATGGTTGTTTTTGTTGATCCAAGCATGCTATGAACTTGTTCTTGCCATGGTTAGCTTCATGTACATGTCTTCTTGCTGTAGGTATGCTTGTTGTGTCATGCAAGGCTTTGTGATGAGTGATTTGAGCTCGCAAAGATGCCTTCATAATTCTTTCTATGCCATGCTCTGTTTTCTGCAAAGTCTGAATCTGTTAACGAAACTTTCTATGTTTACATGGAAGCCACAATATCTTCTGTGCCTTTTTGGCTCATGATCAGTAAGGGACTTTTGATCTATGCATCTAGTAGATTAATGCCATGCCTTTGTTTTCTATGATATGTTCCTGTAGCATGTGGTTGGCTTGCTCTAAACATGGCTTCCTGATGTTATTTTCTGGCATGTTAGTATTTTCACTAAGTCTGTGATGCTGATAACTTTTGCACTTTTTCCATGCTTGTTTGAACCTGTTCTATTGTGTTTTAGCCGTAGCTAAGTGTTCATGTTTTGTCAAGCATCTTGAGTAGATCACTGCCATGTGCTTTGTTGTTATGTTGGAGTGCAGTAGCTTAGTTTCTTGTTGCATTCTAGATGGCATCGTGTTGTTAATCGCAGAATTGTGCCATTATTGTTTTGCTTGCCATTTGCAAACCGTGCATCCGATTCCGGTGATCTTTATATCGATTTCGACCGAAATCATCTCATCTTTCCAGTGGCACACTTGGTTTGCCAAGTTGATGCCTTGTTCATCTTTTTCCTTCCGGAGCACGCATATGCATTGCATATCACATCTCGCATATCATGTCATGTTTTGCATCATGTTGATTGTGCATTGCACCATGATTGATTGTTGATCCTTTGCTTGTGTTCTTGCTTTGGGTAGAGCCGGGAGACGACACTACAAAAAAATACACTTCCGTGATGATACGTGTTTGTCATAGTAGGTCGCGTTTTTTGTCATGCATGTACATCCATGACAAATTTATGACAGAATCAAGATAGTCATACATGTGCTGTCGTAGAAGTGTTCCATGACATTACCAAAATTATCATCACGGAAGTGTCCACTTCCATGACGATAAATCGTGCGTCACAGAAGTGCTTTCGTCAAGGGTGACCGACACGTGGCATCCACCGTAACGGAACACCGTTAAGCTATCAGGTCAGGTTTTGGATCCGATAACCCGTTAACAGCCCCGACCAATGGGGATTTTCCACGTGTAAAATCATCATTGGCTGGAGGAAACACGTGTCAGCTCATCGTTGGGACAGATGTCATCCACTCATTGGACAGAAGGCGCCTATGATACGTCAACACGTGGCACGGCCCAACAGAGGCCCCTTCCTGTGAAAAGGCCGGCCCGTTTGACTTGGTCAAAAGGTGGCGGGCCGGCCCATGTAAAGCCTGTTAACGACATGTTCGCATATAGCCCATTTACAGCCCGCTAACCCAAGGCTCGTTACGCCCTATCTGAATTAGGTCCAGTAGCGTCATCTGGGCCACCCAATATGATTCCAGCCTGTTTTCACTTTTGGCCCATGTATGGCACATGATGTCTTTCGGCCCATATGAGGCCCTATGTAACTCTTGGCCTATTAACGGCCCGTGGTGAAACTAGCCCGTAATGACCAGTGTATCACTTTACACCCATTAACGGCCCGTGGTGAAACTGGCCCGTAATGAACAGTGTATCACTTTATACCCATTAACGGCCCGTTATTCCGTTGGGCCGTTTCCAGCCCATGTTATCTTTTGGCCTTCTTAGAGCCCATTTATTCTTGGGCTCATTTCCAGCATTCCTTTACTTACGGCCCGTTACTGTCATTTTCTGCTTGTGGGGCAAATTCAGCCCATGGCTACAGTCGGCCCGTTTGTGGCCGTTAATACGTTGGGCTGTTTTCATAGCATCATCAAATACGGCCTATTAACGATGGCCCGTTATGGTCGGCCCATGAACGGACGATTCCAACTCTAGGCCGTTTACGGCCATAATGCGGCCTGTTATTGGCCCATGTAAGGCCCATTGATGATACGGCCCGTAGAAGGCCCATTGTTTCTACGGCCCGTAGAAGGCCCACTGTTTCTACGGCCCGTAGAAGGCCCACTGTTTCTACGGCCCGTAGGAGGCCCAGTGTCACTATAGCAAATATTAGCCCATGGTTATTGTGGCCTAGTTTAAAAAAAAGGTTATTGCAGCCACTAGCAAACCACAGAAAAAGAAATGCAATGACTACAAGCAAACAAATAAACAAGACAACAAGGAAATAAATAAGCAAGCAACTTACGCTAGGCTATCACGGCTATCACACATATTACATCCACTGGGCATCAAAGTTCGCCACCAGTGCAAATAAACGCGTCGACAAAAGAATATACAAAACTGAGAGCACTTCAGAAGGCACTAGGCCGGGCCAGGTCGGGCCCCCAAACAGCTGAAGAAGCTGAGTAGACCACGGTTGTGTCAACGATAGATGCATCAACACTAGATTTAAGGCATGATGGTGCGCACGGCAGTCCTCTAACATCTTCATTGCATCTTTGACTTCAAGTCAGAGCTGAGCTGAAGCAAGCCTTTCCGCTTTAAGTTGAGACTGAAGAAGTCGAACTGATTGAGGCAGCGACTGCATAGAGGTTGTCTCACACCTGCTGGTGAGTAGCTTCAACTCACTGTCTTCATCAAGATAGGACCTTGGGGTCATCTCGCTGTCCTCAAGATGGTTTGGCTCACTATCTTCCCTAAAGTTCTGCCTGGCGTAAGAGATACGAGTCTGAAAGAGAAACAAGGAGACACGTAACAGGTTTCACAATTATATAAGAAAATAAATGGATCTGTTCTCCATAAGGAACATGTTTTTACAACTACAATTTGAAACTGGTAGTTGTTGCAAACATCCAATCAGATGTAAACAGCAAAGCAAACAGCAGTGGAGGAAATGATGCCTATCCAAATCTATATTAGAACAAAGTTTGAAGGCTTGAGAAGGATGAACTTACATTACATGTTAACACGGGCTGGAAAAAGCCCTTCTCCATGTTGATGGAAGGATAATTCAATAAATTCCCCAAAGAAAATTCTTTATAAGCGTTGCCATTATTCTACATTTTGCAAAGAGTAAATATAGATCAAATAATATTGGAAGAAACAAAGGATAATGAAGCTTAGGTGCGGACTGATGATACATAATCAAATAGCAATTAATTAAGTACATCGTTACAAGGCAAAAGGGAGAGAGGTACTGACAAGAGCAATGCAGCGCCCATTATTGTTTTGAGATCGTATGATCCTTTGAGCAAGGAGATTCATCTGAAATTAGTTTTCATACAAGAGAGAAGGTAAGGCACAAGCAGAAATTTAGGAGTTCAAATTTTGAATTGATATCATAGACAGTACCTGACGCTGGCTCCTAGCAGTTCTAATAGGGGTTTGGCCACTGGAGTAGGGGTAAAGTGTGGTACAGTTGGGCCTGTGTTTTCTGTGGCTGCTGATCTATCTGATTTAACATGTATCACTACCTTTTCCAAATACCTAGTTTGTACTCCTTGACGATCTGCACTCACCCTCTTCCTTTTGGACATCTATTACGAAAGAACAACATTTGGCTGGAAAAACATAGTGTGACGACACATGGAATAGGTACAGAAAATGGATAGGTATGGCATATACTCATATATGATGCTTAAACTAAGCAGATGGTGTAACAAAGTAGAAGTAATGCAAGAGGTCAGATGAAAAATATGTGCGACCAATACAACTTTGTAAAGTTAGAGCAAGCACCTTGATGGGTGAATAAGATAGGCCATCCTCCACCATGCCAAGTTTGTTAGCCAGTGGATCGTTCTGCAATATTCCTCTCGTGCGCACATTCTCATATTCATTTTGATAATGTTCAATATCTGACATGCATGAAAACATAAAAACAAGTGAGATTTTCTTTGTAATGCAGAAGTGATTCTAATCCAATACTGCCTCCCTATAAACCCCTTTGTGCTATCTCTGCAATTCTTTTAAAAGATGCCATGCATGCTATAATTTGTTGTGTGCATTAATATAATGTGGCCTACTACTCAAAATATGAGAGCTCCAGAAGTGATAACACTTCGCAGATGATAGCTTCAACATATAGTAAAGAAGAACAAGTCGACCTGACCTGACAGATTCAAAATATACTAAGGGAGAACAACTCGACTTGACCAGTCGACCGCAAGAGAAGATTATCATCTTAAAGAAGAGCAGAAGAGCAAGCAGATTGAAGATATTACAAGTCTTTCAATACAATGTCGGTTGGCCACCCATGATGAACCAGAGCGCACAGAGAAATACTATTCTTTCTGGTCTCTCCATATGTGGCTCACATGCATTTCGAAACTAAAATAGGAACATTTAGCTAACCAATTAAACATCTCTCAATTTTACTAATATCATATATGAATTTGTACAACTAAGCTTGTTTAGCTTGATGGGTGGAGCAGTGCTATTATGACACAAACCACGTAGGCTGATTGTGGTCATCATAAAATGGGGAAAACATAAGCATGATGAGTACAGTGTTGACCATGGCAGTGGGATGGCAGATCTGAAGCTGCAAACCGCGCAGAGGGTAGTTAGCAACCGATGTTTGCTTTGAAATAACAACTAAGATTTGGTATGGACAAGAAAGTACGGTCAACAAGTGACAAAGAAATGCAATTATGTTGTCTCTCTATATGTCGCAACATGCATTTGGAAACTCAAGTGGGACCTTTAGCTAACCAATTAAATGTGTCGGTTAACTAATATCAGTATCATATCACAATCATATTTGAACAACTAAGCTTTCGAATTCTGAGTGTTGTGTTGTTTAGCTTGAAGGGTGAAGTAATTCTAGTACGACTGAAAGCACCTACGCAGATCATAGTAGAATAGATAAAAGGGGAAAACCCTAAGCATCAAGAGAAAAATCAGGAGAGTGGAACTAGCTGGACCAGTGGGTGGCGCACATGCTTTTCGAAACAAATATAGGAACATTAGGTGACCAATTAAACATTCTCTGTTTTAGTGATATGAGCATCATATCAGATTCATATTTCAACACGTAAGCTTTGGGTTGAGGTCTTGAGGAGCAGTGCTAGCACGACACGAAGCACCTACGATGATGGTAGTGAATATAAAGGGGGGAAACCATAAGCTTTACGAGTATAGTGCCCGTGCCATGGCGGATCTGAAAGTGCAAACCGGACAAAGCTACTTCGCAACCAATGTTTGCTTTCAACTAGCCACTACGATTTGGTACGGACAAGAAAAGTACAGTAAACAAATTACGATCTATTTTTCGGGTGAGATCAATAACTTAAGCACATATGGAAGAGTACCACCTCTCTTGCGACGCCGTGTAGGCCCATGCCGATATGTTGAGGGTGTTGCGGGTGCGATGGCTGTCGGCGGCGGGGAAGAAGACTTCAGACGGCAGACGGCCGGGTCGGGGGATATATCCTGTTGCCGTGGACGAGGCGGTCGTAGGAGCGGCAACGACAAGGTGGACGATGGCGCCGATGAAGCGAGAGGAGGCGATGAAAGCATCCTGGTCCAGCGCCGTGGATGAGAGACGTCCATCTCTTGCAGTGGACGACGGGGTAGGGGTAGCGGCTCCGGCAAGGTGGAGGATGGGGTGGCGGACGGAGTAGGCTGGCCGTAGTGCGGAGGTTGTTGTGCCGCCGATGGTGTATGAATGGGGAAATGGAGGGGAGGGGATCTCAAACTTTGGGATGCACTTCTTTGAAATGGGGGAAAGTTACGAACTTATCCCCCGTTTAAAATTTCGGACATACTGTCGGTTGGGGATAGGACGGTAATCTCGCATCTCCCAAATATTTGCCGGTAACTATTTCGGGCGAGGAGAGGGTGTTTTGCCGCTCACGGTTGGCGCCCACGGTGTATGAACGGGGCTGACAGGTAGGGCGGTTGTGTCACGTCTGACGGAAGTTACACATCTGCCCCTATTTAAAATATTAGCCTACATCGATTTCGGGCAAGGAGAGTTTGTTTTGCCGCCCACTGTGTATGAATGGGGAAATGGAGGAAGAGACACATGTCTTTTGGACGAGCTTGAATCAAATGTGTTTTGCCGCCCACGTTTGGCGCCCACCGTGTCTGAATGGGCTCAGGGGCCGTCGTGTTACGTCTGATTGAAGTTACTAGTCTACCCCTATCGACAGCAGTGTAAATCCGATCGATACGGATCTCAAGTGTTAGGGGTAGACAGTAATTAATTTCCATCTTGCAAACACTTGCTTCGGGCAGCCCACAAATTATAGTGGGTGTTTAGCCGCTTTGTTCAAAACTTGGGAGAATTAACATTCATGTTTGCCCTGGGACCTGGCAAACTAAATTCAAATCCAATTTGTATTGAATTACGAATATCCACAGATAATTATACGTTTTGTTATTTATTTCTTCAAAACCACAACAAAGATTTATTCCACCTTTATATATGATTATGATTTAGAAATGTCGTGATCTTCGAATTCAGTAGGTTGGATACACTCTGAGTCAAACAATTATTTCATCCAATACAATATGCTCACACGAAAAACAGTTCACCTTATGTCAATCATACAAGTACTGAGGATTATCTCGCCTAAAAATTCTGATCATTACAACACATGGACAACATAGGGGGTCTTGCAACATAATCCATTCAGAGACATGACACAACATGCAAGTACAATAATCTAATGACAATTTGAACTGGTATCTAAAGAAGAACCAGGATTACCTTGGGCTTCATATAGCAGAAACAGCAGGACCTCCTCCGTCTTCAAATGCAACATTCTTACTTCCTCCAATTCTTGGGTTGCTTGCATAATGCGTGCCGCTAATTCCGTAATTTCCAGCCTCAAGATAAAGATTACCTCATTCATGGCAGCCACACCATCTCTTTCCGCCTCTAGTAGAGCCTCAAGCACTATAATATCTGTGCTCGGACTGCTCTCCGGTGGTGTTGCCTCTGAACTGCTACCATATGGTAACATGGATGGCGCACTGCTTCCACAAATAGATTCTGGGGTTGTACAATGTGTCCTAGTGTGAACAGCATCCTGAAAGGTTTCCGCTGGACATCAGTAAGAGATAGTTATCGTATGATCCAGGCAGTAAGCTTACATGGTAAACGACAGACGAATTATTGCCGAGCATGGCAAACTATATTTAAATGGTTCGAAGCAGTATCAGCCGAAAAGAAATTAAAATGGTAAGATGAAACTAGGGATGTAAGTGGCAAATAAGCGACATCCGCCAGTCATTTTTCTCACTAGTTAAAAATGGTAAGTTGAAACTAGTTAGTTTTTGCTACCTCCCTAGTTCATTTTTCTCAAAAAAAAACTCTTTTGAACTATCATACCACTAGTGGACTTTAATCGGGATTAAATGGGACCCAGTTGACATCCCTAGTTGAAAGGGAGTGTACAACCGCTATATTTAAGTTGCCAAGACATCTAAGCAGTTGAAATAATCTGAGAAAGCACTTAACAATGTGGCCTCATATAAACTACGAAGACAGTCTTGTGATGAAGTTGAGAGGAAAAGTTAAGGACTCAAATGAAATAGGCATGCATTTCTTTACGATAGTACAGCAGGCACTGCTGACATATTGGCCAACTCAGGTATAGCGTAACAACAAATAAGCATTCGAATCAAGCAATACAGCAAAGCAGACAACTAAACTATTTGTAATTCAGTAGGATTACACGTTGAGGGCACAAGCCAAGAAAGCAGCCCACTCGCATTACATTTCACATGTACTAAAACACACTAGCTTACCATATGTTGTTGTGAAGCCTAGCTGCTGTTGCAATGTTCTTTGAAGATATCGTCAGCATCCCGTGGTTGCAAATCTAGTTGTTGTAGTTTATTCTGCACCATCTATTTAGGTAAAATTAATTTTAATCGCATGCACTGGTCCGAGTTGATCATCAATGGTTCATCTAAACTAATGAAATAAGGGTGTGTGCATACACGACAATATATCTGCTTCCCTCTATTTTTATGCTTGTTCAAGGTGCCAGCCCCAAAAGAACAAATATTTTGCTTGATGGGGTTGGCAGCTCCATAATTAATAGAAGCATCAAATTAGTCATGCAACTTGGGAAGATCAAGAACACACAAACAAGTAATGAACAGAGGCTCAGAGTAGTGATGTAATAGCTAGCATCAGAAAATGTAGGGTAAACAAACAAAAAGCAGCGGAACCACATGCTAGTTTGCTGATGTGTAATTAAGCATAGAGAACATTAAGCAGTCTGATGGAACCAACAGGTGGCATCAGAACAAAACTAAAGCATATTAACTATATGTGCACTGGTATGTAATTTAGCACATGTAACATGTTCACTACCAGAAGTATGGCCCTACAGGTGCAAGCAGAATAACGGGTCTCATGAAAAACTGAATGATGCCCTGAAGAAATTCAAAGGTGCGGTGCTTATGCTAGGAAAGTGAACGTAGGCGCCGGCCGTTGGATAATAGTACCTGATTCTCGGTGGCATATGGGTATCGTTGTCATACTTGATAGCTAAGGATCATCGATGGTGCTCGTGTTGCGGTTGAGTTTGGGCCGGCTGTCGCCGTCGCTGAAGCGGCTCTAGTGCTACGGTTGCGACGCCTGTCGACATACAAGAAATCTCATCTGTGGTAAGTGAACAGTTGCACGATAAATAGAAAAACCGAAGGAGTACAAATCGAAATAACCTGATGAGGCTGCAGCGTCGGTAAAGCAGGGCCGGTGGAGTTGAATATGGCGTCTGTGGAGCGGGTCCGGTGCAGTGGACGAAGGCTTCGGCGGGCGTGTTGTACAGTCCTTTCGGTGAGGCGGATCTATTGCGGCGGACGAGGGCTTGTATGAAGGGCCAACGAAGGGGCGGATGAGGGAATCAGTGAAGGGACTACGCTGTGGTGGACGAGGGCGCCGGTTAAGCAGATCCGGTGCGGTGGACCATGATGTCGGTCAAGGAGATCTGGAGCGGTGGACAAGCCAGTCGCTGAAGCGGCTCTGGTGAAGTGGTGAGTTGGCAGTTGGGGGTTCCAAGGTGCGGAAGGTAGATCCGGCGGGGTGTGAGGTCCACCGTTGCGGCGGAGGACTAGATTCGGCGGCTTGCCGTGGTTGGGGGAGTCGAGGAGGGGAAGGGGAGGGGGCAAAGAGGGGAAAACAAGGGAGTTACCAAAGCAGCCCTTTTCCGTTCATGTGGCAGGGGTAAAACAGGAATATCACAGGGCTAAACTTTCGGGCACGTGATATTTCGATGTGAGCGGGAAGTTTGAAAGCTTTTGGCGCCTAAAATTATAAGTATTCTGCTCTCGTACGACCGACTATGATATCATGACCGACAATTTGTTTGTTTTGCACGCAAAAAAATGTGCAAGTTTTGAAAATCAATGTCTCCAACTCGAAACTTAGATTGTCCATTTAATTCAAATATGGATCATTGAGCTACTACAAGAAAATACCATCATACGGTCCAATTCAAATGAAATTCCAAATGTGTTTATCCTAAATATGATGACAAAAGCAAAAATGTGTATGTGTATGAATAAAGTGGATGATTATAAAGTTTGAACATGCCCGTATGTGTATATCTCTAGGTTTGATATATGAATTTGAAATCACGAAATCTCGACTTAAAAAATGTACCTCCGTTTAAATGAATTACAAAAGCTAATGATGGAGTCGAATTCCAAAATTCCAATCTTAGGTTTGTAATTCCGGTTCATCAAGGTATATCACGCATGTTCAAAAGTATCGTTATCTCATAGTACAAATTGTGAAACAAATCAATCAACCATGAGTGCACAATATCTCAATTATGCTAAAGTCCCTCAAATATAGACACCTCACTCTTTATCTGAAGTCAACCCCCCCCCCCCACCACCACCACACACACACACATAGAGAAGTCATTCTTTCCCCCAAACACCAACACATGAGCACATTAACACCCCTCTCTCTTGTAAAGTCCGGACCCCAACATAGGTCTCTATCACTTTGTCTCTCGGGCATGCACACATCTCTTCCCTCACTCTCTAGGTCTCCCGCTATCTCTCTTACCCAAGCACACGCACTATGTAGAGTGTATATTTCCCATACACACAAAACGTCGCCCCCAAACGTCTATCTCCCTAGTTATGTGGTTCTCACGCACTCACCTCACACACACCCCCACTGCAAACAAGCACACTTTGTATCCTTGTGCACCACTCTCCTCTTTCTATTTCTCCCACATGCGGACCCGCCCCAGCTCCTTCCCTGTATACATATATGTCGTGACTCTTTGCATAGCTCCCTAATGTATAATCGTTCTCGATTTCGCACATTGTTCTCTACACCATCTATTCTAGATCTCTCATGAAGTCCCTATCACACACACGATGACTCGCTGCCCTTGCGTCTCTGTTCATAGGCCAATTTCGGACAACATCAACATTGTCTCCCTATCTATACGCCATTTATGGACACAAACGACCCCTCTCGCCCCCTCTCTTCCTCCCTCTCTCTCCCCGTCGCTAGCTCTCTCTTTCTCTCGCTCTCACACCCCTCTCCCACAGACACACTCGATGTCTCTTCCAAGTAGTTTGCTCCCCCCGCCCGCACCCGTGCTATCTCGCTACTACACATGTCACACCATTGCCCCGTCGCTTATACTAGGTTTACATCATCAGTGGTCTCTCTACCCCACATACACTCTCTCCCTCTCACACACAAACGCGTGCACAAACACACACAGACACGCACAAACACCCATTTATCTGGATCCTCATCTCTCCTCATGTCCGCATGTGTATCTCACACACTCACTCTCTAATTATGTATATGTGTCTCCACTTTACACAACACAAAGCCCCATGTACATTTCTCTATCTATCCTCCACACACATAGACACAAAGAATCTGTTATCATTGCCTCAGTCTCTAACATATCACACATGCACACTATCTCTCTCTCTCGCAAACACGCTCAACAAGGGTTTCCCCGTGAATAACTTACCGTCTATTCATCAACAGTCGTGGCAGATCTGTTATCATTGCCTCAGTCTCTAACATATCACACATGCACACTATCTCTCTCTCTCGCAAACACGCTCAACAAGGGTTTCCCCGTGAATAACTTACCGTCTATTCATCAACAGTCGTGGCAGTACGGCGAACACGAGACGTGAAAAAGAATAAATCTACACGTGCTTAGACCACCTAGTATGACTACTAGGACTAGAGCAAGCCAAAAAGCGCGCCGCCGTCACCCCCTCCTTGTCGGCGACGGGAAAATCTTTGTTTTACACAGTCGAGAAGTCATTGTGCTAAGGCCCCACATGCTGAGGCGTTGAATAGAATGTAGATGCTAGTTTACGGAAGCAAGTATCGATAATACATTTGTATCTCCACACTTATATTTCTTCTCTTATAAAAAACCGAGTTGGTGATGATGGTACGTGTGCCATCTTGCAATATAGACCATCTAATCTATATCTGACGGATGGAAATTAAACTAAAAGATACCCGCACCCCTCTCCACATTTGCAGACAAGGCCTTCCCTCATTCATCCTTATCTCCAACAAACCTCATCGTTGAGCAATTAAGAAAGAAAGCCTCTGGAACAAACTGGCCTGGTGGCCGCTGCCGGCGTCGTCAATCCCCATGCCTTCGCTCAGTCCGACCACCAACCACCACCACACCCCACTCCTCTTCACCTTATCTCATATTTCTCGAGATATCATTAGTTTTTACACATGGGATTACTCCCGCAAGGGTCAATCACAACAAGTGTTTTATAAAAAAATGCATCTTGATGTTCCATGCAATGCACGGATCTTGCTAGTACTCCTACACAAGACTAAGTTGGTGATGCTGGTGTGTTTGTCATCCGTCGTATCTGACCATTAGATCTACATCTAACGATTGTGAGGTAAGTTGTTGCCTTTTCTCACCAACATCCCACTTGTCTACCAATTTGCAGAAAAACCCATAATTAGTATCTTAAAACCAACCGCATCCCTCCCTGACCTCACCAAAACAGCCCAAGGAATATATTCTAATTGAAACATAATATATCTCTAGTGACATATGTATATCAAAATTAGAGTGTTTTGTACCAAGTTTGTGAATAAGTATTATTCTAATTATGATTCGTTGCAATGGACATGAACATTGCTAGTATTTCCAACCATGCATTTTTTCCTAGTATTCCATAGTCTCGAGTTTTCCATCAAGATATTAGTCACTCATGGTTGATATTTACTTTTAATCATGTACACATATGCACTATGTAACTAACCTTGCTTATTGGCTTCCAAAGCTTAACTTTCACTCCTACTTACAATATGTAGAGTATTTAACAAAAAACTACCACTTTCAACCAGCCCTAGGAAGAATCTATTGTACAAAAAATAGCAAAAACATACCCAAAATTTCTTAATCCACGCCAAAAACTACCTAGTACTCCTACCGATTAGGTTCGTTTAAACCCATTTATGACAGGGTTGGCCCACACGTCCGTGCTGATGAGGCAGCTTAAACCAACACATTTTGTTTGACCGTTGACACGAGGGACCCACATCTGACCTTCTATCATGTTATTCCCCCTCAAATCATTATTTTTCCTAAACATTACTTCAAACAGTACTGATGCGTGTTCGTCGGTGGCGCCGGTGATGAGCGAGTTGGCCGCCGCTCCACCGGACGGGCCGGACGCCGCGCTAGCCTCCGCACGGGTTGGCAGGCTGGCGCGAGCGTGACTCACGAGCGAGCAAGCCCCTGCACTGGCCTTCGCTCGAGCCAGATGGCTGGCCTTAGCGCGGCGTGTGCAAGCAAGCCGCCGCGCTGCCATGCCAATCTAGCTAGCAAACCTTGCAGACAAGCAGCTAGACGGAGCTATCTTGGCTAGCTAGTGGCCGCGAGCGCCGGACGGAGCTGGCATCCGGGCTGCCGCAACATGGGCTCCGCACCGCCGGCGGTTTTGACCTCGCCTTCTGCCGGCGGCGGTAGCTGCGTCCCATGGCCAAGGATGACTAGGTGGACGGGCCGGAGGTAGGAGGTCAGTCGAGGATTTTTGTTGGTAAGAGCATGTACAATGGTTGATAAGGTAGTCTTATCTTAAGTCTGCCACGTATGCAAGTGGTAGTAGTTTCTTGGCATTTTAGGGGTTTCTTGTAAGGAACAATGTACGTACTACTAGCGACAAAAGGCGATTCTAGGTTGCGTTGTACTCCAATGAGTACTACTAGTGGTCGCGGGAGTGTATACCTCGTTTTGTGGGTTCGATCCCGGCCGAACGCACGGCGGCCTTTAAAAAAATAGTACTACTACACTTCGCTGCGAGCCAATATTTTACACGGGTAGTTTGACTTTTGAAGTCAAACGGACGTGCGGCCCCACAATCAGGGTGCACTGGACAGCCTAGCCACGTGAATGGGTTTTCCTTCCCAGCATCCCGTGGCTCGCGTGCTCGCCCTAGCTACACCTCGGTTGCAGCTTCCTCATCAGCTAGTAGCATATTTAAACTAGCGCCTCCCAATTAAGCCCGAGGAGCCGGAAAAGCCTGGTAGGGCATTGGGAACTGTGCAATATGGCTCTGTACGTAAAGTGCTCTACTACTATACTCTGTAGCTTGTGGCGTTGCACGCATGGACTTCACTCCATTATCAGCTCTACTATAAAATAAATTCCTCTTGACGTGTTTTTTCGAAATGGAGGCAAAAGCTTTGCTTCATCTCATTCATAAAGAAGGAACTACTAACAAAGTTCGACGAGATCCATTACACCTCCACAAATGGAAGCGAAAAGCCTAGTCTCGCTGTATCGAATAACTCAAATGTTCTGCCCCCGCAGTAACCATCGCTGATAAACAGGCTGCTAGTGTGTGCGTGAGAGGAGCGACTGAGTTGGCCAGCTTCGTGAGAGGAGCAGCTGAATAGAGCATCGAGAGTACCCACTAGGCCACTACGCAGGTGTACTTCCCCTGCATTGATAGTACAATGATAGTTCTAGAGAACAGTAGTACCCTCCACTTCCAATTGTAGCTCCTTGGCCCTGAGATTCAAGAGTTCAAAACTGGTGCACTATACTAGACTAGACTAGAAGTACAGTACATCGCACTACTAGTTGAGAAAAGTAGTACTAGTACTGCTACAGTACGAGTACATACTCCTCCGTCACATAATGTAAGACGTTTTTTGACACTAGTTGGCGTGTACAAAAAATGGCAAAAACATACCCAAAATTTCTTAATCCACGCCAAAAACTACTACCTAGTGCCAAAAATTTCTTACTAGTGCTATTATTCACAGTATAATGCAATCCCATAACATTCCATAATCCCTTTCTTTCAAAAAAATCTCTTCTGGAGAGAAGATTGCTATCTCCACGCGAGCTTCTCATAGGCCAGCGCCACCGCATGCAGTCATGTGAGAGAGAGGGACACATCCATGCAGCATGTAGAGAGAGGAGAACACGGGCGGACAGCCAATGGGCTGCATGGGGCATTTATAGCTGCTAGCTCCCCCCATCCATGCGCCAGGGGTATTTCCATCCAGAAAGCACACAGCGAGCCCCTGCCTTGGTATCCGGGTCTACTCTTATGCGCAGAGTAAAAAGAATCGGAGGGAGTGCTAGTAGTAAACAATAGCCTCACCCCTTCGCTGAGGAACGATTTACAGTTGGAAGGGACGAGGCCCTGCGGTTACTACGCTCTTATCTCCTCCTCGCCAGTTCCCCTCCCCCCGAAGAGAAGGCAGTTCGTCGCTGCTCCCATGGATTCGCCAGGCGGTTCTCCTCCTCGTCGGGGCTGGGAGACCTTGGATGACGATCCTGTGGGAGAAATCACACGCCGCTCCGACGTCCTCACCGCCGCAATACTTGGTGCTTCCTGCACCAACTTTTTCAAGACGCTGCTTAAACAGGCTTGGGAAAAGGCCATGCTTGTTGGTCTTCCATGCGTCCTCGAGGAGAACGTTCTTCTATGGGACAATCCTTCGAACAGTCCACCGCTCCCTGGCCATGGTTGCACGTTGACTCCGCTGGAGTTGCCGATGTTGAGAGGTAGTCGGATTTTGTCCGATGAGCAGGTCAGTAATGGAGTTTGATCATGTAGTACTTAGTTATTCCATTTCCATCCCATAATTTGTCCGCTGCCCACCGTCTTATATATAGGTCTGGGTCGGTGCCAACGAAGATTGGCTTGCATACCTCCGGCCGGATACCACCATCATTTTGCACAACATACACAACAGTGCGGCCATTCCGGTAGACCCCTTCTCCACCATTGGGATCGGCCTTCCAGACTGGCTGGGCTTGAATACATATGATGATGCCTACATGAGATTGAAGAAGATAGCAATTGCAGACCCACCGACAAAGCGACGCGGCTACGACGATTACTATCTCATAGCGGTGTTCGACATAAGGATTGCCATCAATGCAAGAGGCAGTAACGGCAGAGGCTGGCGCATGTTGGCGGCGGCAGATTTGTACCCCTACATGTTCGAAGACGCCGTGCGCCATCTAGGACGCATCTTCGCGGTGATAGGCCAGGGGACTTGTTTCATCTGGTTGCCATCCTACGGTATAGGAGATTACAAACGGAATGCAGAAAGCATCATTTGCATCCCTAACGGTACTCCATTATTTTGCAGGGACCAGTCATCCCCCGATCAAAATAAGATCGCCGATCCTGGATGTGCATTTGCATCTGTGATTCGGTCTAACCTGGAACCTTGTAGCTGACTTTGGCATATTGTGATCAACTATCTTAGCAGTCATTACCCATGGTACCACTGATGTGCAACATGGTCACACAATCTACCACGATCGGACTGTCACCATCTACCCAGGTATTCCATTTTTTAACCCTCTCGCCTTCTCTTTCATTGTTGTACTAGTAGTATACTTTGTAGTACTAGTAGGAGTACTTTTTACCTTGGAGGACGCGTATAGCTAGCTAGGCCCTTGAAAACTTGAACCCACTAGCTGCCACCATTTTTGTTTTTCCATGTCTTACTATCTCATCCATGTAGCCAAGAGTGGCTATATATAATAAGCCGGTTATTTTAATTCCTCTATACCGGAGTAGTACTATTTGCTGCATAGTATTACTGACCGCCATATTTGAGCACAACATTATTATGCATGGACCTTGACTATGTACGTCACCATGTGTCCAGATCTGGGATGTCGCGTGTACCAGATGAACGGCGCTGAGTTCGACCCCCGTGATGCTACATGGGTGCCGAGGAACACTCTTGGAGAGTACTCGCTTTTCATCGGGGACAGCTACCCCGTTGTGAAGCGGATGCCACCTTCCGTGCATGACACGGAAGGCCTGCCGTTCATGAAGCATGGTTGTGTCTTCAGTGCGCACCGCCGGATGAACGACATGCTGGGACACGCTATCCCTGATTTATGCCGCTTCAGCTTGGATGAGTCTCCATCGTGTGGAACCGGACTAGAAAGCTGCGACAATGATTCCCATTGCCCACCGCTATGGATCGTGCCATCCATGAAGAACACCTGGGACTGGAACCTGGAGGAGGACATGTAGCCCATCTATAACGTGTAAGTGGAGTACGGTAATTGTGAACGGTAGCGCTGTGAATATATGTAGACTAGTCGTGCACAAATTTATCACATGAATTGGAGATGAACTTGTGTGGCATACTGGCATTTGTCCTTTAGAATTTATTACTAGTAAATGTGTTATGTGTACGTGCAACTTGTGTAGTTGTTGCACGGGCTCCAACATGCTCTTTGAGAAAAAAAGGTGGCACAGTTTTGGATATACGTGACGTGGCGGCATCATACAGTAGCATCATTCGCTATAGTTGTAGTACACTCCTACTAGGACAACAACTCCTATAAAACCTTGCGCTTGGCTCTTTGCCTCTTTGGGAGGTCTAACAATTCGTACTCGTGTGAACCTTACACTTGGATCTTCGCCTCTTCGGAAGGTCCAACAATGATGATAATACAGTACAATATGCTTCTGGCAATCTGACACCGATTGAACTGCTGCACGTCCACCGTGAGGGCGAGGGCGAGGGATAGGGAGAGGGTGTTGTAGTCAAAACCTTCTCCTCGTCCTGCGAACCACCACGCGCGTGGGCGAGGGAGAGGCGTAGTAAGCAAGCTTCTCCTTGTTCGGCGAGTTGACGGGACACATCAAAGCAGTACTAGTACTAGTAGTAGTAGTCCATACTGCGTCCTTTCCGATTAATATGGCTTAATTTGAAACGAGAAAAATACACTGGCGGTCAACGTATGTAACAATACGCTCTTTACGGTCACTATATATAGTTTTGCGGCGATTATACGATCACTAGCTCATCGTAGAGCACCGTATTGCACCATACTGACCGGCCACATAGTCGACGTGGCACTTTGTTGACTAGTTAAATTGTCACCTGGTTTCTGGGTCCCACCTGTCAGTTGGCAGAGCAAAGAAATCAGTTAAACAAAACTTTACGCAGGCGCGACACGAGGCCAACCCTTGCGCGCGAACCGCCCTGGCTATGTATGTGAGTGCATGCACGTGTCCTCCCTCGGTCTTCCAACAAAGAGTGTACATCGGCTATAAAACAAAGAGTGTAGTACATGATGTACATATACACTTCCAATGCATTTAGCCTTTAATCTAAATCGATATTGATTGACTAATGCACCAACTTGTGTTGTAGGTATAGGCTACCTTTCTATCCTTAATTACAGCATGCAACGGCCTTCATTTAATCTTCTTATCTCAATGGTCGCATGCACACATAAGTCTGCTACTTTTGGGCGTTAATTATGCCCTGGTCAACGTGTAAATCTCTAAATGTACAGTCTTTCACGGACGTAGGGAGTAGGTTGAGCACTTGAGCGTGAGTGTGTGTGTTGCGTCGTGTGCTGTGTGCCGCATGGGTGTGTGAGTGTTGCGAGCGTCCATGTGTACGTGTGAGTGTTGCATGTTGCATGCATGCATGCATGCATGCATGGGGCTTACTCCCTCCCATTGACATGTTCATATTTC